>NC_141005.1:77566577-77683021 GCF_052327205.1 Somniosus microcephalus
TGCTGGAATGGTGCCCCATAGAAACGGCAAGGCTGTATCAGGCCCTGCTGAAAGAGACCCTGCAGAAGTTTTTCGAATTTGACTTCGCGGGGGTCAATAGAACCAAACTCTATACCGAGGGCCACGAGGAATGGGAGCAATTGGGGAGACAAAGAAGGGGCGCCGTGAACGACTGGTTCACAGGGTTTAACACTGGGTCGTCCATCATAAATAGTATGGACGACATCGAATTGCAACGGCAGGTTAACGGGTTAAAGATCCAGTTGAAGGGGATCCTCACGGACGAAAATCAGGTGGTGGGTTCGGTGCTCCATGAGGACCAGGCTATGACTCTCCATTTAAAAGAAATCATAGCAGAGCTGGAGAAGCAGGCTCGGACGGTCAACACTCTCATTAGGGAGGACAGGAACGCCTCAGATCAGGCTACCCAGAATGAGGTGTGCGTACTGTACGGGGCATGGTTGCTGGGCGAGGGCCGCAGCAATCTGGAGGACTTAAAACAGGGTTTGGTCCCCTCCTGGATCAGTAACAAACACCTCGCAGCCCTCCACCCCTTTGAGAACGCGTTGAGTCCGTGCCAGCTCCGGCTCGCTTCGGAGGCCTACCCAGTCCCGGTGGACTGTGGTTGCTCCAACCACACCATCATGGGGGTCATCGTGTGGACCCCAGTAATGAGTAGGGCAGCTCGATCTGCGCCGGTGTATAGGGTGGTGAACATTGGAGTCATTCGGGGGGGAGCACACGTCCGTTTCGCAGAGGTCCCACCCTACGTCATTAAGTGGGAGCATGCTATGACGGGGACTGACCTCTCAGGGTGCCATAGCCGGGGAGCACACATAATCCTGTGTCCCCAGCACTTGAATGCCTATTCAACACCACAGTGCGGGTTCAGTTCTGCTGACGCTAAGCCTATCAATTGCACCATGGAAGCCATGGCACAGGGCCACGTTCCCCCACAGGTGGCATACATAGGAGGTGGGACATATTGTGTCGCCACCGCAGCATCTCACTACCGGCACGGACAGCACGGCTGGTGCGCGGTCAGCGAAAGCAGCTTCTGTTTCAAACCCGAGGCAGTAGTTCAAGTGGCACAGCTGCGGATTATCCCGATCCCTGAAGCATCCACTGTTCACCTCACTGTCAAGGAGAACTTCATCGATCTCCAGAAGTACGTGGCCCACTTTGGTTTCACAATACCCCCTCTCCCAGAACATTTAACCGAACTGCTGAAAGCAGTTACTGTCTCTCAGAAGCACTTCTTTACTTTAGAGCAGAAAACCACCGACATAGGGGCAAAAATCCAAGACATAGTGGTTCCACCATGGTGGGACCTTTTTGATAATATAGAGATCCCATCATGGGTCAGACTGGCTTCCCACGTCTTAGTGGTGTGCCAGGTAGGGATCGTTCTGTACCTGGTCTGTGTCCAGTGTAGGAGGAAGGGACACGACAGGGAGTTCCCTAGTCAGCGGAATTGGCGGGGCCACTATGTCAGCATAAACGGGGACTCGCCCGTGTAGCTAAATGTTTTTATTCCATCTGTTTTTGGTGTATTATAACAAAGATTGTGTTGCGTCGGGTTATGACTCTAAGGTGAGTCTGTACATAGCATAAATGTTTCTCCGGTAGGGGATATCTACTCAACTCCGTTTTCGGGATGAGGAAAGTGCGTGTGCGAGGTACACTCCATAGTCAGGTAAACTACGGGGAAGGTCAGTTGGGGGGGGGGGGGTGGAACGGATTTATGCTCACCCTCAAACATTCATGATACAAAAGACGATTTGAGATGTCCATTGTATCACAGGGGGGACTGTAGGATTCGCAAAAATCCAGGAAAATACAGTCTACATTGTAAAACCCCTGAAATGGCCACATTTTATGAACACAAGATGGAGTTGGCAGATCACATGACTCATTTCAGAAGGACATACCACTGCAGTATCTTAAAGAAACCTGAGTCGCCACCGATTAGAAGATTCCAGAACTGACTGCAATTGATATGGTAAAATGGTTACAGTAGTAACGAAGTCAAAAACAAAAGTATTTACACCTCAAGGTGTGTTAATTGCTAGCAAAACGCAAACCCATCTCTGAAATCACAGAGCACAGACAAAACCTATTATCTGTACCAAACTCAGAGGGACACAGGACAGATCCCATTAGTTTCATTTACAAGACATTAAAATAAAGTACCCGCTTTTGTCAAAGCAGCCTGCCCATTACTTTAACAAAAGAAAACCCCTGATTTGGCACCAAGATAAGGGCAAGAAAACAGTATAACTGTTGGGGGAAAAGAGACAAAAACACAGTTTCACACAGACACGAGGTCAAAAGGCAGAGCGAGTGGAGAGGTTCGATTATGGTTCGAGGAGCACGGAGGGCCTACAAGTTCGAGCAGGAGAGCAGGTTCAGGAGCCGGTCCCATAAGGAAGATTGGAGATCCCGGACGATACAGGAGCACCAAGGTCAAGGACAGTTTTTTTAAAACCCTGGTGAGCATAGAGGCCCAACTCCACCTAGCTGATCTAGTTGAGGTATACTTTAGAGACGGGAGGATTTTTAATATTAAGGGCTTTGTAATTCGGGAGTGTTATTCATCCTTCGTTGTGCCGTGCGCTTTCTCCACCCCCGTTTTATTATATCGCTGATCTAGAATTGATGTATTATGATAGTCAAAGTAACTCTTGTGTGTTAAATTTTAGTTCCCATTGAGAGGCGTGTTCATGATTTTTGTCTGCATTGTTTCTTCATTCTCTATGTTTTATTCTCCTTAAAAATAAAGATACCTTTGATTTAAAACTTCCCTTGTCTCACCTGATCCATTTGTCTTCCGAGTCACAAGTTGGGCCAACACATCAAGGTGGTCTGGCAATAAGCCCAGTGTCTAGAACCGGTGAGGGGGGAGCGCTTCGGAACCGCTCACGAGCAGTGTGAAATCAAAAACCGATCTCGCACACCACAAGCTCGTTAAAACGACCCCTTACACTGGCACACCGGTCTGGCTCAGGATGAAGGCATCGTGGCTGCTGCCAGGATAGCGGGCATTGACATTGAGGATTTGCTGTGTGGTCGCACACCAACTGCACATTAAGTGAGTGGTAGTCTTTGTGGTTACGGAAGATCTCAGGATTGTTATGCGGAGCCCGCAAAGCCACCTGCAGTCAATGGCGCCCTGCACCATCGGGGATCCCGCTATCCTGGTAAAGCCACGTGCACGCTCGTCCTACTTCTCCCTGGTGATGGGGAAGCCAATGTAGTCCCTTCTCCTATTGTAGAGAGCCTCTGTGACCTCCCGGATGCAGCGATGGACGGCGAACTGCGAGATGTTAGCTATGTCTCCTATGGCAGACTGGAAGGATCCGCCGGCGAAGAAATTGACCTTGACTGCCACTGGGAAAGCCGTAGTCGCCCTGGTCTGAGGCTGGAGGTCTGGTTACAGGAGGTGGCAGAGTTCTGTGACCACCTCCTTGGTGAAGTGGAGCCTTGTAATACACTGCTCCTCGCTTAATTGGAGTGAGGAGAAGTGCTCCTGGAATACTCTCGGAGGGTAAGGCCTCCTGTTGAGAGCCCTGATGGCCCTCCTCCTCCCTCTGTACACACGTTCCCATCTTTCTTGCTGCCTCCGCTCACTCCGCCGTAGATCCTGGAGGGCGAGGTCGACTGCCAGTACAGCCCCCATTAATCTTAGCAAGTGTTGTAGTTTGAATCTTTCCAGAAATAATTATGCAGTTTTGCACGTGCCAGAACACTCCTGATACCAAAGAACCTTCAAATTGCTAAAGAAAACTCTCGCAGTAGCAGGAACTAACACACAGCCACTCAAACTTCACAAACCTGTCAGGTGTGAGTGATTGGTGAGGATCCCTTTAAATAGCGTCACTGGCGCCGGCTCCCTGATGCTGCACGCTACCTCAACCTGTCGTCGTTAGCTCGAGCCAGTAAGCCCATTGGCAATAAGGAAGTTGGGAGATCGGGCATCCAGTGAGCGTTGCACACTCACTGACGTTACGATCTCCCTGATGGCGAGGTCCCTGGTGAGTGAGTTTACCGGCAGCGCTACCGGTAAGACTGATATGGCGTGCGGCGCTGGAACTGGCATCAGCTGCCGTCACAGCTGTCAACACCGTTTTAGCACCATCTTGTGGTGCTGACGTGTGGCGCAAACCGCATGAATTTTTCCCCTGTAGGTTTTAAGGTGGGTCTTAAAGGAGGAAAGAGAAGTAGAGAGGTTTAGGGAGGGAATTCCAGAGCTTAGGGCCTTGGCAGCTGAAGGCACGGCCACCAATGGTTGAGCGATTATAATCAGGGATGCTCAAGAGGGCAGAATTAGAGGAGCGTAGATATCTCAGAATGTTGTGGGGCTGGAGGAGATTACAGAGATAGGGAGGGGCGAGGCCATGGAGGGATTTGAAAATAAGGATGAGAATTTTAAAATTGAGGCGTTGCTGAACCGGGAGTCAATGTAGGTCAGCGAGCACAGGAGTGATGGGTGAACGGGACTTGGTGCGAGTTAGGACACGGGCAGCCGAGTTTTGGATGACCTCAAGTTTACGTAGGGTAGAATGTGGGAGGACAGCCAGGAGTGCATTGGAATAGTCGAGCCTAGAGGTAACAAAGGCATGGATGAGGGTTTCAGCAGCAGATGAGCTGAGGCAGGGGCGGAGACGGGCAATGTTACGAAGGTGGAAATAGGCGTTTTTAGTTATGCTGTGGATATGTGGTCAGAAGCTCATTTCAGGGTCAAATATGACACCAAGGTTGCGAACAGTGTGGTTCAGCCTCAGACACGTTAGGGAGAGGGACGGAGTCAGTGGTCAGGGAACGGAGTTTGTGGCGGGGCCCAAAGACAATGGCTTCAGTCTTCCCAATATTTAACGGGAGAAAATTTCTGTTCATCCAGTACTGGATGTTGGACAAGCAGTCTGACAATTTAGAGACCGTGGAGAGAAGTGGTGGTGAGGTAGAGCTGGGTGTCATCAGTGTACATGTGGAAACTGACGCTGTGTTTTCGGATGATGTCGCCAAGGGGCAACATGTAGATGAGAAATAGGAGGGGGCCAAGGATAGATCCTTGGGGGACACCAGAGGTAACGATGTGGGAGTGGGAAGAGAAGCTGTTGCAGTTGATTCTCTGGCTACGATTAGATAGATAAGAATGGAACCTGGCGAGTGCAGTCCCACCCAACTGGACGACGGTGGAGAGGCGTTGGAGAAGGATGAAGTGGTCAACTATGTCAAAGGCTGCAGACAAGTTAAGAAGGATGAGGAGTCACAAAGGATGTCATTTGTGACTTTGATGAGAGCCTTTTTGGTACTGTGGCAAGGGCGGAAACCTGATTGGAGGGATTCAAATATGGAGTTCCGGGAAAGATGGGCACGGATTTGGGAGGCGACAACACGTTCAAGGACTTTGGAGAGGAAAGGGAGGTTGGAGATGGGGCGGTAGTTTGCAAGGACGCAGGGGTAAAGGGTTGTTTTATTGAGGAGAGGGGTAATGATGGCAGATTTAAGGGAGAGGGGGACAGTGCCTGGGGAGAGAGAACCATTAACAATGTCAGCTAACATGGGAACCAGAAAAGGAAGTTGGGTGGTCAGTAGTTAAGTGGGAATAGGGTCGAAGGAGTAGGAAGAGGGTCTCATGGACAAGATGAGCGTGGAGAGGTCAGAGGAGAGATCGGAGAGAAACTGGAGAAAGATGTGAGTTCTGGGCTAGGGCAGGGGGGAACCTTAGAGAAAGCTTGGCGCGGTGGGCTGGGGGAAGGAAGGGAAGTGGCAGAAGTACCTGAACGGATGGTTTAAATCTTAGATACAAAGAAGTCCATGAGCTCCCCACACTTGTTGTCGGAGGTGAGGGTGGAGGAGATGGGGAGAGGGGTTTAAGAAGATGGTTAGCAGTGGAGAACAGAAGTAGTAGAGAATGTAGTGATATTGGATAGGATAAAAATGGATAGAAAGGAGGTACTTAATAGGTTGGCAGTCCTCAAAGTAGAAAAGATCGCCCGCTACGGATTGGATGTATCCTAGTTTACTGAGGGAAGTAAGGGTGAAAATATCAGAGGCTGTGGTCACAACCATCTTCAGCTGCTTCATCAATGACCTTCCCTCCAACATAAGGTCAGAAATGGGGATGTTCGCTGATGACTGCACAGTGTTCAGCGTCATTCAAAACTCCTCAGATAATGAAGCAGTCCATGCCCGCATGCAACAAGACCTGGATGACGTTCAGGCTTGGGCTGATAAGTGGCAGGTAACATTTGTGCCACAGAAGTGCCAGGCAATGACTATCTCCAACAAGCGAGAGTCTAACCACCTCCCCTTGACATTCAACAGCATTACCATGACCGAATCCTCCACCATCAACATCCTGGGGGTCACCATTAACCAGAAACTTAACTGGACCAGCCACATAAATACTGTGGCAACAAGAGCAGGTCAGAGGCTAGGTATTCTGTGGCGAGTGTCTCACATCCTGACTCCCCAAAGCCTTTCCACCATCTCCAAAGTACAAGTCAGGGGTGTGATGGAATACTCTCCACTTGCCTGGATGAGTGCAGCTCCAACAACACTCAAGAAGCTCAACGCCATCCAGGACAAAGCAGCCTGCTTTATTGGCACCCCATCCACCACCTTAAGCATTCACTCCCTCCACCACCGGCGTACCGTGGCTGCAGTGTGTACCATCTACAAGATGCGCTGCAGCAACTTGCCAAGGCTTCTTCGGTAGCACCTCCCAAACCCGCGACCTCTTCTACCTAGAAGGACAAGGGCAGCAGGCACATGGGAACACCACCACCTTCAAGATCCCCTCCAAGTCACACACCATCCTGACTTAGAAATATATCGCCGTTCCTTCATCGTCGCTGGGTCAAAATCCTGGAACTCCCTCCCTAACAGCACTGTGGGAGTACCTTCACCACACGGACTGCAGCAGTTCAAGAAGGCGGCTCACCACCACCTTCTCGAGGGCAATTAGTGATGGGCAAGAAATGCTGGCCTTGCCAGCGACACCCACATCCCATAAACGAATAAAAAAAATTTAAAAAAATCTTCCTATCCTCCTTAGATATGGGAGTGGTGAGAGAGGACTGGAGGATTGCAAATGTTACAGCCCTGTTCAAAAAAGGAGAGAGGTATAAACCCAGCAATTACAGGCCAGTCAGCCTAACGTCTGTGGGGAAACTTTTAGAGACAATAATCCGGGAGAAAATTAATTGATATTTGGAAAAGTATGGGCGAATAAATAAAAGTCAGCATGGATTTGTTAAAGGCAAACCGTGTTTGACTAACTTGATTGAGTTCTTTGATGAAGCAACTGTAGTGTCCGCGTATCAATAACATACGGACTGCAGGAGAACGGTAATAACAGGTGTTTACTGAACAGAGGGTATGCTGGAACTGAAAGTACAGAAGCCTGCTACGGCTTTATATACAGGTGTGGTCACTGCCGGTACTGCAGTATAAAAGCAGTTCTCTCTTAAAGGTACATACACAACAATTCCTCCCCTTTTAGATAAACAGTACATAACATTCATTTAACAATTAAATAATAACTAATTACAATTACAATTTTCTCTGTACTATATACATCAGCTGAAAGTAATCATTTATAAATTCAGTCTTTGAGGAGGCTTCCTGATCCTGTCTGGATAGCGCCTTTCTCGAGTATCCTGTTCTTGCGGCGGAGTCGATTCTGGCTCTTTGTCATTGGTTGGTTCGTCAGCTTCCAATACCACTGATTCTGAGGTAGACGCAATCTGTACTTTGGGTTCATCACCAGGTGCGCATGCTCGTGGTATGGGTTTGACTTGTTCCTGTGGCTCTAGAAACTGGTCAACATGGCGTCTCACGATGCTCTCTCCAACGTCCACTGTGTACATTAGTGGTCCCTGCTGTGTGCATATCGTTCCTGGCTGCCACTTTTCTGTTCGGTAGTTGCGGGCCAAGACTGGTTGCCCTATCTTGAAGCTCCTGGTTGGCTTCTCATTGATGTGCTGGAATTGCTTATCCTCAACATCTCGTCTTATGTTTGGTTTGAGCAAATCCAGGCGACATCTTAACCTTCGGTTAAAGAACATCATGGCTGGAGCTTGGTTGGTGACTTCATGTGTCGCATTCCGGTAAGCAAACAAGAAATTATCCACCTTGTGTTGCAGTGGTATGTTGTCGTTATACATCACCTTTATTGCTTTTTTAAAGGTCTGAACAAACCTCTCAGCCAATTCATTTGTGGCTGGATGATATGGGGCAGATGTGTAATGCTTTACCCCATTATTCCTCAAAAACCTCCGGAAATCCTCGGACACAAACTGTGGTCCATTGTCGGAGCAAATCTGTTCTGGCAAGCCATTCCTGGTGAAGATGGTCCGTAGGACTGCAATAGTTTTCTCTGTGGTGGTGGAGGACATTTTGCTGACCTCTGGCCATTTCGAATGTGCATCCACGGCGATTAAAAACATTGAGTCCATAAATGGACCAGCAAAATCAATGTGTACCCGTTGCCATGGAGATGAGGGCCACTCCCATGGGTGTAGCGGGGCCTGTGGTGGAGCGTTTTGGACTTTCTGGCATCCTGTGCATCTCTTGGTCATTTCCTCGATTTCTTTATCGATTCCCGGCCACCACACAAACGCCCTGGCTAGGCTCTTCATTTTTACCCCTCCCAGATGACCCTCATGAAGCTCATTGAGCCCTCTATCTCTCAACTTGGGTGGAATTACCACTCGGGATCCACACATCAAGGTCCCCCGGCACACTGACAGCTGTTCTCTCCTTGGCGAGAATGCTGGCAACAGTGAGTCGCCATGTGCTGGCCATCCCTTCACCGTCAAATCATAGACCCGAGAGAGTGTCGGGTCATTTCGGGTTTCCTTCTCTATAATTGAGTTTGTAACAGGTAGACATTCGACTATGGTCGAATGGAATATCTCAACAGGGTCCACTGCAGGTGCTTCCTCCACCGTAGGCAGCGGCAGGCGCGACAGCCCATCAGCGTTTCCATGCTGTTTCGTGCCCTTATACTCAATGTCGTATTGATGTGTCCCTAGAAAAAGGGACCATCTTTGCAGCCGTTGCGCCGTCATCACTGGAACGCCCTTCTTTGGGTTAAAAATGGAGACAAGAGGCTGGTGATCAGTCAGTAAGGTGAATTTCTGCCCGTGCAGATAGTGATTAAACTTCTTCACCCCCCACACCACGCTGAGGGCCTCCCTGTCAATCTGGGCGTAGTTACGCTCGGCTGAGGTTAACGAGCACGACGCAAAGGCTATTGGCCTCTCTGAACCGTCAAGGAATTTGTGTGACAGCACCGCTCCAATGCCGTAGGGAGACGCATCACATGCCAACCGAATCGGTAGTGTTGGATTGTAGTGGGCCAATACTTCTTTTGAAGTGATTAGGCATTTACATTTCTGAAAGGCACGCTTACACTCATCACTCCATTTCCATGCTACTCCAGTTTGCAGCAGGGCGTTCAGTGGGTGCAGAATTGTAGACAAATTTGGCAAGAACTTATGGTAGTAGTTCACCAACTCGAGGAACGACCTCAGTTGCGACACACTTTCCGGTGCTGGAGCCTTGACTACTGCCTCAATCTTGTCTGGGGACTTATGTAACCCCTCTTCATCAATCACGTGGCCACAATACGAGATTTGTTTCCTGAAAAACTCGCATTTGGGGCGGTTGGCTCGTAGCCCATATTCTTGTAATCTAGTGAGCACCTGCTCCAGGTTGGCAAGGTGTTCACTGTCATTTTCGCCCGTAACCAGGATGTCGTCCAAATAACACTGGGTCCCCGGGATCCCTTGCAGGACTTGTTCCATCGCCCTCTGCCAAATAGCCGGAGCTGATGCTACCCCGAATACCAGTCGGTTGTACTGGTAAAGACCTTTGTGAGTGTTTATCGTGAGCAATTTTCTAGATGCTTCTTCTACCTCCATTTGTAGATACGCTTGGGCCAGATCAATCTTCGTAAAGCGTTTCCCTCCAGATAGTGAGGCGAAAATATCTTCTATCCGCGGAAGTGGATAGTGTACTGTGTGCAGGACTGGGTTCACAGTTACCTTAAAGTCCCCACAGATGCGAACCTTCTTCGGCTCCCCAGGTGTGCTGCTCAATGATTTCTTCATTACAGGAACGAGGGGTGTGGCCCACTCGCTCCAGTCCACCTTGGACAGCACACCCGAACGCTCCAGACTCTCCAGCTCTGCTTCGACGGCTGGGCGGATTGCATACGGTACCGGTCTGGCCTTAAAAAAATTTGGGTTTGGGTTTGCGTTATCTTCAATTTTTATCGTTGCCGTTACGCCTTTTAGAGTCCCAAGTCCTTGCTGGAACACCTCTTTCACGTCAGTTAGAATTTTTGACAGTCGTCCAGGTGTGACGTCGTCATCCTTTTTGTCAGCCACAGTTAGCGCCTGAATGGAATGCCAATCCAATTGTATTTTTCGGATCCATTCACATCCCAATAACGGTGGCCCTCCATCTTGTGGTATATATAGATACAGTTTCTGTGTTTCCTTGCCGTTGTATTTAGCGGGCACCCTTATTTTTCCTCTGGGGTAGACTTTTTGCCCCGTATATGTCTTCAAGACAATGGACGTGTCATTCAAGGGTATGTGTGAGAATAGCCGCTCGTAGTCTCGTCGATTCATGACTGTTAGGGCTGATCCTGTGTCCAATTCCATCTTTACTTGGGACCCTGCTATCATGAGGGTGACCCAAATGGTTCGGTGATCCTCCTTTGCGATCACGTTGTGTAACTTTAGACAACTTAGTCTCCTGCTCCCGGAGTCATTATCACTCTCCTGATCTTCTGAACTACTGTCTGTCATTTTTTTTACTTTCTTGTACTTTTCCTTAGTAGTTCTTTTAGTGTTGGTTTTCTTTCTCGACCTGCAGACTCGTGCTATGTGTCCCACTTTTCCACATTGCCTGCATCCTTTGTCCTTAAACCAGCAATCCTTCTGGTCATGGGTTGTTCTGCCGCAGCGGTAGCACTTTTCTGCTCCATATGCCATTTCGTTGGTGCTATATTCTGGCGGTTTCTGTTGTATTTCCGCAGCTCCCCATGCTGCTGCTTCGTAGGAAAGCCTTTTCTAGCTTAAGGTCCTTTTCCGAAAGTAGTCGTTTCTGGGTTCCTTCACTCTGGAGCCCGCAGACAAACTTATCCCTTAAGGTATCTGCCAGTCCTGCTCCGAACTGGCAGTATTTCGATAACTTGCGTAGTTCCGTAAGATAGTCAGCATTACTCTCCTCTTTGTGCTGGTTTCTTTTATGGAACTTGAATCTTTCTGCTATCAGCAGTGGTGTAGGGTTTAGATGTTCCTGTAAGATATTGACAATCTCTTCAAAGCTTTTCTCCATTGGTTTAGCTGGGGTAATTAAATTCCGCAATAGGCCGTACGTTCTTGCGCCCATCAAATTTAATAATACCGACGCCTTCTTTTCATTGGCCACCTCATTTGCCTTGCAGTACACTTCAATTCTTTCCACATACGTGGTCCAGTCTTCTATTTCGTTGTCGAAAGCAGTGATGCTGCCACTCTTCGGCATCTTGGGTGGTTTAAAATGGCGCCTCCCGCGCTTTTCCTTCTTCCCCAATGGATTAAAATGGCGCCACCCGCGCTTTTCCTTCTTCCCCCTGCTAGCGTTCTAAATAGTAATGGCGGCGCCCCGCGGCTTCTGCGCGTCTCTCTTTTGGTGATTAATTTTCTTAGTTTTATTCTTCTTCGACGCTGTCCACTGCGCGTCTCTTTTCCTTCCCCTTTTTTAAATTTTCTTTAACGCTGCCCGGCTCTTGAGCACCGACCGCGCCCTGTGCGCTCCACCCTCTCTCTCTCTTTTCCTTCCCGACGACGCTGCACGGCCCCCTTGCAGAGCCGCTCAATCGAGCTCTAGCCCGCCGCAGTCCGGAAAGGTCAGCACACTACCTGCTACCAGCACGATTTGCTGGAACACCTTGACTGGAGAGCCAAGCCCAGCTCTCCACAGCTTCCCCTGCGATTCTCTGAACTCCGATGGATCACCTGGCGGTTGCCCACGGTCGACGCCCGTTGCTCTGGCTTCGACCTCCAAGAAGCTTCTTTTCAGGGATGGATCCCCGTGAGGTGATGCAGTACTGCAGGTGAGTTTGAACCTGCTCGTCGCCACTGTAGTGTCCGCGTATCAATAACACACGGACTGCAGGAGAACGGTAATAACAGGTGTTTACTGAACAGAGGGTTTGCTGGAACTGAAAGTACAGAAGCCTGCTACGGCTTTATATACAGGTGTGGTCACTGCCGGTACTACAGTATAAAAGCAGTTCTCTCTTAAAGGTACATACACAACAGTAACGGAGAGGGTTCATGAAGGTAGTCCGGTTGATGATGTGTATATGGACTTTCAAAAGGCATTTGACAAAGTATCACATAATAGACTTGTTAGCAAAATTAAAGCACACGGGATTAAAGGGACAGTGACAGCATGGATACAAAATTGGCTAACAGACAGAAAGCAGAGAGTAGTGGTGAATGGTTGTTTATCAGACTGGAGGGAAGTGTACAATGGTGTTCCCCAGGGGTTGGTATTAGGACCACTGCTCTTGTTGATATATATTAATGATCTGAACTTGGGTATACAGGGCATAATTTCAAAGTTTGCAGATGACATGAAACTCAGAGGGGAATAGTAACAGACTTCAGGAGGACATAGACAGACTGGTGAAATGGGCAGACACGTAGCAGATGACATTTGACGCAGAGAAGTGTGAAGGGATACATTTTGGAAGGAAGCATGAGGAGAGGGGATATAAACTAAAGGGGTCAATTTTAAAGGGGGTGCAGGAACAGAGGCCCTGGGGGTGTATGTACACAAATCATTGAAGGTGACAGAACAAGTTGAGAAGGCTGTTAAAAAAGCAGATGGGACCCTCGGCTTTATAAAAAGAGGAATGGGGATATTTTTAATCCCTCAGAATGGTTTAAGGGGAGGTGTGTGGGGGGTTAAAATTTCACAAGTGGCAAACCTGACCCCATACCGCCGCTTTTTACGATCTACGCCCCGCGATCTCTCCCCCCGCGATCTCTCTCCCCGCGATCTCTCTCCCCGCGATCTCTCCCCGCGATCTCTCTCCCCCGCGATCTCTCCCCCCGCGATCTCTCTCCCCGCGATCTCTCCCGCCGCGATCTCTCCCCCCGCGATCTCTCCCCCGCGATCTCTCCCCCTGCGATCTCTCTCCCCGCGATCTCTCTCCCCGCGATCTCTCTCCCCCGCGATCTCTCCCCCCGCGATCTCTCTCCCCCGCGATCTCACCCCCGCGATCTCTCCCCCTGCGATCTCTCCCCCGCGATCTCTCCCCCCGCGATCTCACCCCCCGCGATCTCTCCCCCCGCGATCTCACCCCCGCGATCTCTCCCCCTGCGATCTCTCCCCCCGCGATCTCTCCCCCCGCGATCTCTCTCCCCGCGACCTCTCTCCCGTGACCTCTCCCCCCGCGATCTCTCCCCCGCGATCTCTCTCCCCGCGACCTCTCTCCCGTGACCTCTCCCCCGCGATCTCACCCCGCGATCTCTCCCCCTGCGATCTCTCCCCCGCGATCTCTCTCCCCGCGATCTCGCCCCCCGCGATCTCTCTCCCCCGCGATCTCTCCCCCCTTTGGTGATTTTGTGCCGGGGAGCGGGCTGGAGCTGCTGCCCATTGTATTGAGGAGGCTGGCACGGACTCTGTCCCCTGACACAGCTGCTGCCCCTCCCGGAGCCTCACTTTACAGAAGCCTCAGAATAATGAGGTAAATATCCAACTGCTCGAAAACCTCCTTCCCGGCTGGGCCTTCAGGGAGCTGCTTACACTTCAGCAAGTTTCCAGCCCAGCCCCAACCCACACGCGGGCCTTGGACTGCTGGGCCTCCGTGTGGGGGCCGCCCCCACGTCACTGCTCTGGAGTTCTGACCTCCCCACAGGCCCAGCGGCTTCGGGGCCTTTGAGCCTTTAGTTGATGGGTTCATAACTCAGACTGAAGGTTCCACTGCTCAGTTTTACTGGGGTCATCTCTGGACCATGGTGTCCAGGCTGGCCATGAACTCCAAACTCCAGCCTTTCACCCTAGGTAGGCCCTGACCTTAACCTCCAGGCAGACCCCAAACTTTAGCTCTAAGAATGCCTCAATTTAATTCCCAGGCAAGTCCCCACACACATGCATTCCCATCCTCCCCAGCACATGCACAGTTAATCTGTGAAGGATTGGCTGCCTCTGATTCTGCTCCCCTCCCCCTCACTCCCCTGCCCCTCCCCCTCACTCCCCTGCCCCTCACTCCCCTCCCCCTCCTCACTCCCCTCCCCCTCTCACTCCCTCACTCCCCTCCCCCTCACTCCCCTCCTCCTCCCCCTCGCTCCCCTCCCCCTCACTCCCCTGCCCCTCACTCCCCTGCCCCTCACTCCCCTGCCCCTCTCACTCCCCTCCCCCTCGCTCCCCTCCCCCGCGCTCCCCTGCCCCTCATTCCCTCCCCCTCACTCCCCTCCCCCCGCCCCTCACTCCCCTGCCCCTCGCTCCCCTCCCCCTCGCTCCCCTCCCCCTTGCTCCCTTGTCCCTCACTTCCTGCCCCTCACTTCCTGCCCTCACTCCCCTCCCCCTCACTCCCCTCTCACTCCCCCCTCGCTCCCCTCCCCCTCGCTCCCTTGTCCCTCACTTCCTGCCCCTCCCCCTCACTCCCCTCCCCCTCGCTCCCCTCCCCCTCATTCCCTCCCCCTCACTCCCCTCCCCCCGCCCCTCACTCCCCTGCCCCTCGCTCCCCTCCCCTCTCACTCCCCTCCCCCTCGCTCCCCTCCCCCTCGCTTCCCTCCCCCTCACTCCCCTCCCCCGCCCCTCACTCCCCTGCCCCTCACTCCCCTCCCCCTCGCTCCCTTGTCCCTCACTCCCCTACCCTCACTCCCCTCCCCCTCGCTCCCCTCCCCCTCATTCCCTCCCCCTCGCTCCCCTCCCCCTCGCTCCCCTTCCTTCCTTCCATCTCACCCCCAGCTCCATGACACACTGCATCATCTGTGCCAACTCCTCCCCCCACAGTCCTTTTCAAGCTCATCGCCTGCTCCCTCCCCCTCACCCCCACCCCCTCCCACACTCCCATATGAGGGGTGTATTCAAACGATATGTTAATAGCCCAGGCCAGTTGTCATCGTTTATGTTAATGATGTATTTCCCATCATTAAACTCAGTCCTGGGTGTCAGGAGGGCAGCTGTTTGTGTGACTTTTGTGGTCATCGGATGAGACGTTACACCGAGGCCCTCTCTGCCCTCTCAGGTGATGTAAAAGACCCCATGCCGTGATTCGAAGGTGCCTGGCCAATATTTGTCCCGCTCTGTGGAGCTTCTGTAACTGGCAGGGTCAACTCTGAGCAGACGTATTCCTGCAGGTTTAATCACGGGATCTCCTGCCTCCGTCCGCCCCACCCCGTCAAACATACTCCCCCCCACCGCCCCCCCACCGCCCCCCCCACCGCTCCCCCCACCACTCCCCCCCACACCGCTCCCCCACCGCCCCCCCACCGCCCCCCCCACCGCCGCCCCCACCGCTCCCCCCCACCGCCCCCCCACCGCCCCCCCCACCGCTCCCCACCACCACTCCCCCCCACCGCCCCCCCACTGCCCCCTCCACCGCGCCCCCCCAACCCCCACCGCCCCCCCACCGCTCCCCCCCACCGCTCCCCCACCACACCCCCACCCCCCCACCACCCCACCGCCCCCCACCGCTCCCCCCCACCCCCAGCACTGCCCCCCCACCGCTCCCCCACTGCCCCCTCCACCGCGCCCCCCCAGCGCTCCCCACAGCTCCAATATTTTTATAAACAATAAACAAAAGTGTTCAAAGAAAATGAAAAAAAAAAGACAATATTTTGAATGGCCTTTTCTCGCGACTTGCTCACAGCGGTGTGTGGGAGATGAATCTCTAACTGCTGGGGACTCCAGGGAAACCCAGGAGGGTTGGGAACCCTGGCCTGGGATCGCACTGTGCCATAACAGTGAAGAGCGAGTTGTCACGCTGGTGTGAACTAGTGGCGTCTGCTCGTGTAACGAAAGTGTCAGGCTGTTTATTTCGAATAATTAGCACTCCTTAAAATCGAGGGGAAAGGCATTCCAAACACACAGCACAATTTCAAGCCCCGCATTTTTAATTAAAGAGCAGCCAGTGTGGTTTGTCTCAAAGATCAATGGGGCGTCTGTCAGAAATTGATTGGCGGGAGGCTCGGATTTCCCTCTGTAAGTGGTGTGAATCCTGTCCCGTGCAGAGTCTTTACTGGGACATCTGCTGCTGTGTTGAAATGTAATCCCAGCACATCCTCCTGACAGCTTCACTACAAAGAGTTAGCAGGGACGCTGGTTGTTTAGTGAGCCCCACTAGCAGCGAGTGCCAGTCCGAGAGTCAGGGCACTGACACCCGATCTCCACGGCACTGCTCACTGGGAGGGGCCTCAGAAACTTAACCCCAAACTGCTGCCATCTCCAAAGTTTAGAAGCTATATTTTGTAACAAGACTGCAGTTCTCTCTAAAACACTGCGCCATGCTCAGGAAAAGGGCTGGCTATTGACTTTCTACTAGAGACTCAACAGTGACAGGAGGCATTATCAAATGGTAAGACCATCTGAAAATATTCGGAAACAGAAGTGTGTTATCCTGCGTGTCACACTCCAGCCTCTGTGCTATCCTGTGTGTCACACTCCAGCCCATGTGTTATCCTGTGTGTCACACTCCAGCCCGTGTGTTATCCTGTGTGTCACACTCCAGCCCGTGTGTTATCCTGTGTGTCACGCTCCAGCCCATGTGTTATCCCGTGTGTCACATTCCAGCCCGTGTGTTATCTTGTGTGTCACGCTCCAGCCCATGTGTTATCCCGTGTGTCACGCTCCAGCCCGTGTGTTATCCTGTGTGTCACACTCCAGCCCGTGTGTTATCCCGTGTGTCACACTCCAGCCCGTGTGTTATCCTGTGTGTCACACTCCAGCCCATGTGTTATCGCGTGTGTCACACTCCAGCCTGTGTGTTATCCCGTGTGTCACACTCCAGCCCGTGTG
This sequence comes from Somniosus microcephalus, assembly GCF_052327205.1. Lineage (NCBI taxonomy): Eukaryota > Metazoa > Chordata > Chondrichthyes > Squaliformes > Somniosidae > Somniosus > Somniosus microcephalus. The sequence continues at coordinate 77,583,618 of NC_141005.1, forward strand.
TTATCCTGTGTGTCACACTCCAGCCCGTGTGTTATCCCGTGTGTCACACTCCAGCCCGTGTGTTATCCCGTGTGTCACACTCCAGCCCGTGTGTTATCCCGTGTGTCACACTCCAGCCTGTGTGTTATCCTGTGTCACACTCCAGCCCGTGTGTTATCCTGTGTGACACACTCCAGCCCGTGTGTTATCCTGTGTGTCACACTGCAGCCTGTGTGTTATCCCGTGTGTCACACTCCAGCCCGTGTGTTATCCTGTGTGTCACACTCCAGCCCGTGTGTTATCCCGTGTGTCACACTCCAGCCCGTGTGTTATCCTGTGTGTCACACTCCAGCCTCTGTGCTATCCCGTGTGTCACACTCCAGCCCGTGTGTTATCCTGTGTGTCACACTCCAGCCCGTGTGTTATCCTGTGTGTCACACTCCAGCCCGTGTGTTATCCTGTGTGTCACACTCCAGCCCGTGTGTTATCCTGTGTGTCACGCTCCAGCCCGTGTGTTATCCCGTGTGTCACGCTCCAGCCCGTGTGTTATCTTGTGTGTCACGCTCCAGCCCATGTGTTATCCCGTGTGTCACGCTCCAGCCCGTGTGTTATCCTGTGTGTCACACTCCAGCCCATGTGTTATCCCGTGTGTCACACTCCAGCCCGTGTGTTATCCTGTGTGTCACACTCCAGCCCGTGTGTTATCCTGTGTGTCACACTCCAGCCCGTGTGTTATCCCGTGTGTCACACTCCAGCCCGTGTGTTATCCCGTGTGTCACACTCCAGCCCGTGTGTTATCCCGTGTGTCACACTCCAGCCTGTGTGTTATCCTGTGTCACACTCCAGCCCGTGTGTTATCCTGTGTGTCACACTCCAGCCCGTGTGTTATCCTGTGTGACACACTCCAGCCCGTGTGTTATCCTGTGTGTCACACTGCAGCCTGTGTGTTATCCCGTGTGTCACACTCCAGCCCGTGTGTTATCCTGTGTGTCACACTCCAGCCCGTGTGTTATCCCGTGTGTCACACTCCAGCCCGTGTGTTATCCTGTGTGTCACACTCCAGCCTCTGTGCTATCCCATGTGTCACACTCCAGCCCGTGTGTTATCCTGTGTGTCACACTCCAGCCCGTGTGTTATCCTGTGTGTCACACTCCAGCCCGTGTGTTATCCTGTGTGTCACACTCCAGCCCGTGTGTTATCCTGTGTGTCACGCTCCAGCCCGTGTGTTATCCCGTGTGTCACACTCCAGCCTGTGTGTTATCCTGTGTGTCACACTCCAGCCCGTGTGTTATCCCGTGTGTCACACTCCAGCCCGTGTGTTATCCTGTGTGTCACACTCCAGCCCGTGTGTTATCCCGTGTGTCACACTCCAGCCCGTGTGTTATCCCGTGTGTCACACTCCAGCCCGTGTGTTATCCCGTGTGTCACACTCCAGCCTCTGTGTTATCCTGTGTCACACTCCAGCCCGTGTGTTATCCTGTGTGTCACACTCCAGCCCGTGTGTTATCCTGTGTGACACACTCCAGCCCGTGTGTTATCCTGTGTGTCACACTGCAGCCTGTGTGTTATCCCGTGTGTCACACTCCAGCCCGTGTGTTATCCTGTGTGTCACACTCCAGCCCGTGTGTTATCCCGTGTGTCACACTCCAGCCCGTGTGTTATCCTGTGTGTCACACTCCAGCCCGTGTGTTATCCCGTGTGTCACACTCCAGCCCGTGTGTTATCCCGTGTGTCACACTCCAGCCCGTGTGTTATCCCGTGTGTCACACTCCAGCCTGTGTGTTATCCTGTGTCACACTCCAGCCCGTGTGTTATCCTGTGTGTCACACTCCAGCCCGTGTGTTATCCTGTGTGACACACTCCAGCCCGTGTGTTATCCTGTGTGTCACACTGCAGCCTGTGTGTTATCCCGTGTGTCACACTCCAGCCCGTGTGTTATCCTGTGTGTCACACTCCAGCCTCTGTGCTATCCCGTGTGTCACACTCCAGCCCGTGTGTTATCCTGTGTGTCACACTCCAGCCCGTGTGTTATCCTGTGTGTCACACTCCAGCCCGTGTGTTATCCTGTGTGTCACACTCCAGCCCGTGTGTTATCCTGTGTGTCACGCTCCAGCCCGTGTGTTATCCCGTGTGTCACGCTCCAGCCCGTGTGTTATCTTGTGTGTCACGCTCCAGCCCATGTGTTATCCCGTGTGTCACGCTCCAGCCCGTGTGTTATCCTGTGTGTCACACTCCAGCCCATGTGTTATCCCGTGTGTCACACTCCAGCCCGTGTGTTATCCTGTGTGTCACACTCCAGCCCGTGTGTTATCCCGTGTGTCACACTCCAGCCCGTGTGTTATCCTGTGTGTCACACTCCAGCCCGTGTGTTATCCCGTGTGTCACACTCCAGCCCGTGCATTATCCTGTGTGTCACACTCCAGCCCGTGTGTTATCCCGTGTGTCACACTCCAGCCCGTGTGTTATCCCGTGTGTCACACTCCAGCCCGTGTGTTATCCTGTGTGTCACACTCCAGCCTGTGTGTTATCCTGTGTCACACTCCAGCCCGTGTGTTATCCTGTGTGTCACACTGCAGCCTGTGTGTTATCCCGTGTGTCACACTCCAGCCCGTGTGTTATCCTGTGTGTCACACTCCAGCCCGTGTGTTATCCTGTGTGACACACTCCAGCCCGTGTGTTACACTCCAGCCCGTGTGTTATCCTGCGTGTCACACTCCAGCCTGTGTGTTATCCTGTGTCACACTCCAGCCCGTGTGTTATCCTGCGTGTCACACTCCAGCCCGTGTGTTATCCCGTGTGTCACACTCCAGCCCGTGTGTTATCCCGTCTGTCACACTCCAGCCTGTGTGTTATCCCGCGTGACACACTCCAACCCGTGTGTTATCCTGTGTGTCACACTCCAGCCCGTGTGTTATCCTGCGTGTCACACTCCAGCCTGTGTGTTATCCTGTGTGACACACTCCAGTCCATGTGTTATCCTGTGTATCACAATCCAGCCCGTGTGTTATCCCGTGTGTCACACTCCAGCCCGTGTGTTATCCTGTGTATCACAATCCAGCCCGTGTGTTATCCCGTGTGTCACACTCCAGCCCGTGTGTTATCCCGTGTATCACAATCCAGCCCGTGTGTTATCCCGTGTGTCACAATCCAGCCCGTGTGTTAGCCCGTGTGTCACGCTCCAGCCCGTGTGTTATCCCGTGTGTCACGCTCCAGCCCGTGTGTTATCCCGTGTGACACGCTCCAGCCCGTGTGTTATCCCGTGTGTCATACTCCAGCCCGTGTGTTATCCCGTGTGTCACACTCCAGCCCGTGTGTTATCCTGTGTGTCACACTCCAGCCCGTGTGTTATCCTGTGTGTCACACTCCAGCCCGTGTGTTATCCCGTGTGTCACACTCCAGCCCGTGTGTTATCCCGTGTGTCACACTCCAGCCCGTGTGTTATCCCGTGTGACACACTCCAGCCCGTGTGTTATCCCGTGTGTCACACTCCAGCCCGTGTGTTGTCCCGTGTGTCACACTCCAGCCCGTGTGTTATCCCGTGTGACACACTCCAGCCCATGTGTTATCCTGTGTGTCACACTCCAGCCCGTGTGTTATCCCGTGTGACACACTCCAGCCCGTGTGTTATCCTGTGTGTCACACTCCAGCCCGTGTGTTATCCTGTGTGACACACTCCAGCCCGTGTGTTATCCTGTGCGTCACACTGCAGCCCGTGTGTTATCCTGTGTGTCACACTCCAGCCCGTGTGTTATCCCGTGTGTCACACTCCAGCCCGTGTGTTATCCCGTGTGTCACACTCCAGCCCGTGTGTTATCCTGTGTGTCACACTCCAGCCCGTGTGTTATCCTGTGTGTCACACTCCAGCCCGTGTGTTATCCTGTGTGACACACTCCAGCCCGTGTGTTATCCTGTGTGACACACTCCAGCCCGTGTGTTATCCTGTGAGACACACTCCAGCCCGTGTGTTATCCTGTGTGTCACACTCCAGCCCGTGTGTTATCCTGTGTGACACACTCCAGCCCGTGTGTTATCCCGTGTGTCACACTCCAGCCCGTGTGTTATCTTAAAATTCAAAACCAGCAGGACAATAGATTGGAAATGGCCTAGGAATGAATTGGGAATGGAGAGATTGGTTTGGGAATAGACTAGCAATAAATTGGGAAAAGATTGAGAATGGATTGAAAGTGGGCTAGAAGAAAATTGTGAATGAAGTAGAATTGAATTAGGAATGGATGGGAAGTGGCTGGGTAATGGATTGGGAATGAACTAGAAATGGATTGAGATTGGATTGGGAATGTACTAGGAATGAAATTGGAATAAATTGATAATGGACTTGGAATTAATTGGGAATGGTTTAAGAATGGTCTATGAATAAATTCGGAATAGATTGAAAATGGATCGGGAATGGATTGAGAATTAATTGGGAAAAGATTGAGATTGGATTGGGAATGGACTAGGAATTAATTGGTAATAGATTGAGAATGGATTAGCAATCAATTGGGAATGGATTGAGAGTGGACTGGGAATGAACGAGGAATGGAAATGAATTGGGATGAATGGAGGTTGGATTGGATATGACTGGGGAATAGATTGAGATGGAATGGGATTGTAAATAGGCAGGGAATGGTTTAGAAATGGCATGGGGTGGGGCTGGAAATGGGTGGGGGATGAATATTTACAAAAATGGTGCTTTTGGAATGGAAAGTTTCCTCACTGTTTGGGCACTGGCCCAGAATTCCCTACAACAGAGAAACTGGCAATTTTTGCCATAATTTATACGGGTTTCTCTGCCAATCTCGCCGACCGGTGTTTACACTGACATTTCCTGCCAATCTCATTAGCATAAAGCCAGTGTAAACAATCAGGCCCGAGGAAAGTGCGGGACCTGCGGTATATTGGTTCAAGTCCCTCTATGGATGGAGCCATCAAACCATCCTTTATGCGGATAAGGCACAGTGGGGGATAAATTCGGTATTGCCCCGCTTGGGGCGCTAGTATTGGCGGTGCGCGAAGTTTAGCGCCAGGCGCAATTTATCGCCACCTCGAGCGATATTGGGTTGCTGCGCCCCTGAAAGTGATTGCGGCGCTAAATCAGGCACTGCACGGTACTCCTAAGGCGCTAACCCGGCGGCGCTACTCAATTTTTCGGTGGCTGGGCGCAGCGCAGGTGCTGTCAATAATCGATTTCCCCGAGACACGCTGGCGCCGGCCAGCTCTTAAAGAGGCGGGTCAATTAACATCAGCAGCCACACTCTACGCCTTGTAGGCCTCAAAATCGGTGGTGACCTACCTGTGGCGTTCAAAACTTCCAAGACATGGAGAGGGTCAGGCAGAGAGCGGAGCGCTTTAGCGATGGGGCATTGGATGCTCTGGTTGGCGCAGTAGAGCGCCGGCGAGCTGTGCTGTACCCCGAGAATGGCAGGCGGCCTCATCAGAGCGAATACCGCAGAGCTTGGAGGGATGCTGCCCAAAGAGTCACCTCCAGCAGCGTGGTGCCCAGGACTCCCGTGCAATGCAGGAAGAAGTTCAATGACCTCACTCAGGTCGTTAGGGTGAGTGCCTTTTTCACAATCATCTTCATCCCTCCATCTGCACCTGACTTTATGGCCAGAGGGTGCGCGAAGTCCCAATGGCCATCTGCCAGCCAGCACCCATGGCCCTTTCTGGAAACACACACGCACATTCAGCTCAGTGCATAATGTAAGGGCTATTCTACCATGGGGGGTATGTAATGTCAGCTCAGGGCAGCATGTTTCATCACTTTCCGCCCTTTCTCCTGCAGGCCAAGCTGGCCAGGAACCATAGAGAGCAGCTTCGTACCGGGGGAGGCCGGCCTCACCTGCAGACCCTCACAGACCTTGAGGAGCGAGTCCACCAGATTGTTGGAAGCCGGATGAGTGGTCCTGTCACCTCTGGAGCTGCCGACCCCATTGTGCACAGCGATGGTAAGGTCATCATCTTTTTGAGCTCTCTCCTTCCACTTGTTCCCCCCACCAGCATGCTTTTTCACTCTGGACCCATGTCAGAGCATTGCAGCACTCATGCATCCCTTGCTGCCACCCTGTCCTTTCGCTAAAGCCACTCTTCAACCTCCCTGCTTTCAGATGCTGCGTCACCAGCTCGGGAGCCGGGCCATCAAGCTGCCACTGCCACTGACTCCAGAGGCGACGAGCAGGAGGAAGCCGGACCATCCCTACCACCCTCAGGCGAGCCAGCCCCTCTGCAGACTGGGGAGACTACTTCCCTGGAGGGGAGCGGGGGGGGGGGCGGAATGCTCTGAGGAGGAGCCAGTTCCAGGAACCAGCGGGCTGCAGCAACACAAGGGGGGTAGGGAAGCTCGGGGGCCATCTCCCCGGAGGGTGAGTCAGGCTGCGAGTGCTGCTGCACAGAGCACAGAAGAGGTGCGTGCCCTCGCAGAAATGAGCGCCCAGGCTGGGCTGAGGCACACTAAGCTGATGCCTGCAGTGGCAAGGATGCCTGAATCCATCGAGACACTGGCAAGGAGTCTCCAAGACTTCGGCGCAGCACAGGCAAGGAGTCTCCAAGACTTCGGCGCAGCACAGGCAAGGAGTGCGCAGGACTTCAGGACAGCACTGGAAAGGACTGTCCAGGGCCTCGGGACAGCACTGGAAAGGACTGTCCAGGGCTTCGGGACAGCACTGGAAAGGACTGTCCAGGGCCTCGGGACAGCACTGGAAAGGACTGTCCAGGGCCTCGGGACAGCACCGGAAAGGACTGTCCAGGGCTTCACCGAAGCACTGGCACCTGCCACGCAACTGCTGAGTGCTGCCACGCAGTCACTCGCTGGTCTAATGCAGACGCAGATTGAGGCCACACGACCACTGACTGCTGCCACCCTCACTGGATCAGGCAGGATTACCCGGGGCCCTTGCAGCACCACAGCAGGCCAGCAATCTGTGGACCATCCGATTGCTGCGCATGCTGCGGTGCTGCCCCGTCAGAGTGCCAGTGTGTCAGCCGACCAGGGAGCTGCTGTCCGCTCTCAGGATGACAGCATTCCTGATACCACCGCTGGCACGTCTCCACTGCAGCTGCCACCACCTGCAGGACAGACTGCTTCCACCCATGCACAGATGGAGCAGTCAGCAGCCGGGCCCTCCAGGCCCAGAGGTCGTTCAGGCCGTCCCTCAGGGGCATCTGCGCTTTCGGACAGTCAGCAGGCCTCCCCCAGCCTTGCTGCAGCCACTGGGGTCCCATTACAGAGGAGCTGCAGGGAGGGAAGGGGCCAGTCTCGCAAGAGAAGCAGATCACCATCAAGGGGGAAAGAGTAGAAGGTGCTGCTGTTAGTTATGTTCTGTATAGTCTCCCGGGTGTGCGAGGCACTTATGTGTTAGTTTTGCTTTCAGTTGCCATTGCTTTGTCTTGTTGGAAGGAAGCACATTTTGTACAATAAAAAACTTTCTTTATTTACAATACCTCCTCCTCCTCCTCCTCCTTCCTCCTCCTTCCTCCTCCTTCCTCCTCCTCCCTCCTCCTCCTCCCTCCTCTTCAGGGCTCCTCCGGAATGGTCCAGACAGCGGAACCGCTGCTTGTAACTAGCAGAATAGATAAGAGGGAACCAGTGGATGTGGTGTGTTTGGATTTTCAGAAGGCATTCAATAAGGTGCCACACAAGATGTTATTAAACAAAATTAGGGCTCATGGGATTGGGGGTAATATACTAACATGGTTTGAGGATTGGTTAACGGACAGAAAACAGAGAGTAGGAATAAACGGGTGATTTTTGGGTTGGCAGGCTGTAACTATTGGGGTACCGCAAGGATCAGTGCTTGGGCCTCAGCTATTCACAATCTATATCAATGATTTGGATGAGGGGACCAAATGTAATATATCCAAGTTTGCTGATGATACAAAGCTGGGTGGGAATGTAAGTTGTGAGGAGGATGCAAAGAGGCTTCAAGGGGATATAGACAGGCTAAGTGAGTTGGCAAGAACATGGCAAATGGAATATAATGTGGAGAAATGTGAAGTTAACCACTTTGGTAGGAAAAATGGAAAAGCAGAGTATTTTTTAAATGGTGAGAGATTGGGAAATGTTGGTGTTCAGAGGGACCTGGGTGTCCTTGTACACAAATCACTGAAAGCTAACATGCAGGTACAACAAGCAATTAGGAAAGCAAATGGTATGTTGGCCTTTGTTACAAGAGGATTTGAGTATAGGAGTAAAGACGTCTTACTGCAATTATATAGGGCCCTGGTGAGACCACACCTGGAGTATTGTGGACAGTTTTGGTCTCCTTACCTAAGGAAGGATTTCCTTGCCAAAGAGGGAGTGCAATGAAGGTTCACCAGACTGGTTCCTGGGATGGGGGATTGTCCTATGAGAAGAAATTGAGTAGACTAGGCCTAGCAAAATTATGCAATTTCCCCCAAAGTAAGAAAGGAGAGATAGTGGACTGTTTGAAGGAAATATTGGGCCAAAGGGATTTAAAAATCAAAACCCCAGGAAGATTTGGCTGGTTTAAAAGGCATGTTCAGATCTGCGAAAAACGGCGACAAAGGAAGGTGGGATGGGCCCCCGAGTTTGGATACTGGGCCGTCTGGGAATGTCCTGGGCCACCCCAACCTTTACATAAAGACAGTAAAGCCTGTTCCCGCCGAAACTCACAGAGCCAAAGTACATGAATAATACAGTACATGCCCACAGCAAAACAAAAGAGAACATGGCCCAGCAGGAAACAACAATCAAACAGCAGTTCAAAACCAGAGAGATTTCCAAAATGTTTTACATTTTTAAACTGGTTTCAAGGCAATCCCGAAACCAGTCAAAGGCCAATTAAGTTAGATGGGCCATCCCCGAAGCTCGTTAAAGTTTTAAAACATATTAAAAATAATGAGCCCACCAAAACTTAACAAAGGAACCAGAGATTTGGCGGTCAGATAAGCCAGGCCTCAAACCAGTATAATTGAGGCCTGCTTGTTCAGTGAAACAGTGAGATCAGATCAGCTCATCAGTAAGATCAAGTTCATCAGAAACAGCACATTCACAGTAAGATCATCAGTCAGAGCATGAGTTCAGTACAGGAGAGAAAGTCGGAGAATCGGAGACTTGAAGAAAGAAGAAGAAACGGAGATCGCGGCAACCAAAGGCTTCAAGAAACCAACAACTACCAATATTACCACCAACCAGGTAATGTTGGGCCACCGCGACCAACAAGAAACCAACCACCGAAAATTCAAAAATCAAAGACTTGTTTCCACTCTACAGGATAGTCTGACTTACCCCTAGGTAAGATTTTGACACAAAAGACCCTAAAACTTAGCCTAACCAAAGAAAATTGGGTACTTACCCGATACATCCAAACTAAGCGGACAAACCCAAACTGAAGACCCAACGCAGGTGCAGTCTTCTACCACGCCCGGGGTATGGCAGGCCCCAACCGCCACAACTAAGGAGAACCCCGAAATCGCGAACCTCTACAATCTGTCAAGAAAGTCGTTTGGTGAGCATTTCCTGGTCCTCTGGATTTCAACCTAGTTAGGATAGTGGGGTTGGGAGGGTAAAGGATTTTGTCTATTGTAATTCTACCTCGCATATTCCGAGTGTTCCCCACCCTTTTAGAGCATAAGTATATTTTCCTGTCTCAAAATAAAGATCTCAATTCTTTTGACCAACCCAGGTGTCTGTTGCAAGTTCATTACAACCCCCAAATAAATCCAAAGTCTAGAACAAAAAGGGAGTGGGAGCGATTCGAACCGCTCAGGGAGTCAGAGGTGAAGCTGACCAGACCCACAACACCACCCCTTACAGATAGCAGCAGCTTGGTTGCTTTAATTGTCAGGCTGGGTGCCACCTGATAAGTCTACTTCCTGCTTCACCCATAACACTCCATTTCTTTCTATCAGTTCCTGGAATTGTTAAACAAACAAACTTCAGTGAGACCCGTTCTGTCTTGTTCACAGCGCAGGTGTCACCATCAAAACTTATACAATCAGACAATGATGGGCCAGGAGCCATTAATCTACAGGTGGCTGGAGTGAGCGAATTTGGCTGGACCGAATTGACCATTTGTCTGTTGAAGTGAAGATTGTAAACTCTTCCTTTCGTGAATTGTACTTTCAGAATTCTTCTATGCGAGGTTATAGTTTCATTTATTAATTCAAATAATTGCTGTGAAGTGTTTATTTTTATTGAAAAATCCAGGTTTAGGGTCATAGCGCAGGGCAGCACCGAGGTTAAGATTAGGAGATGTGGCAAAGCAGGAAGTACAGTTAATGACATCAAGCTTTGATTTTAGATGCTTGCAGCAGGAAGGACGATTGGGATTTCCGGAATGCTATCCTCTTCCTCAACTATAAATACTGACGCAAAGTAATTATTCAACATGTCCGCCATTTCCCCGTTGTCATTGACAATATCACCACTTTCAGTTTTTAAGGGGCCAACATTGCTCCTGACCACCTTCTTTTACCGAATATAATTGTAAAAAAACTTTGTGTTGATGTTAATATCTCTTGCCAGTTTCCTTTCATACTCCCTTTTTGTAGCTCTTACTATCTGTTTTGTGACCCTTTGCTGTTCTTTGTATCTTCCCCATTAACTAGGATCTGTGCTATATTTTTGCATTTTTGTATGCCTTTTCCTTTAGTTTTACGCTGCCCCTTTACCTCTTTTCCTTTAGTTTTACGCTGTCCCTTACCTCTTTTCCTTTAGTTTTACGCTGCCCCTCACCTCTTTTCCTTTAGTTTTACGCTGTCCCTTTACCGCTTTAGTCTCCCACGGCTGTGTTTTTTAGCAAGTAGGGTTCTTGCCCCTCAGGGGTATAAACTGGTTCTGCATCACCTTACATTTTTTTTGAACATCTTCCACCGATGATCTGTCATTTTACCCATTAACAAATTTGCCCAGTTTACTGTGGACAGTCTCTGTCTCATCCCTTTGAAGTCGGCCTGACCCAAATCTAGAATCTAGGACGTGAAAGGCGCTATATAAATGTAAGTCTTTCTTTTCCCATATCGGCCCTATTCCCAGATCTCTCCTCCTTCCATTACCGTTATTCTCACTCTCCCTGGTGGTCATCAGAGGCCAAGGTTCAGCTATTTCTCTTCCCAAATTCTGCTTAGGAAAGTCATGCACCAGCTCTCGTTTGTTGCATGATACAGATTCTCACCAGTAGGGTTACATAATGCGGAAGCTAAAAATACAGAAGAAAGATTTAACAGGGTAGGAGCAAACTCGAAACGTAAGTCATTAAATAAAGCCTCTTGGGTCGAGTGACGATAAAAAGCCCTTTACCCATAAGCAGCTGGCCGGCTTCTCTAAGGGTCAAAGGTGAGCTATTCCGAGGCTCAATTTTCCACGCAAGCAGTGGAATCCACTGGGCCTCCAATGCACTGTCCCCAGTCAGCACCGTTCACTACACCTGGCTGTCGTGTTCTTTAGATAAGGCGCAAAGGAAAGTCGGCTTGGAATCTCGATTGGCAAACCATCGGCCAGGTGAGGATCATCCCATATGAGTACACACTGCTCTGAAGGTGACCTCCAGCATCAGTGATGTGTAGGAACATAGGAATAGGAGTCGGCCATTCATCATCCTCGAGCCTGTTCTGCCATTCAGTTCGAACATGGCTGCTCTGTATCCTAACTCCATCTACCCGCCTTGGGTCCATATCCCTTAATACCCTTGGCTAGCAAAAATCTATCGATCTCAGATTTAAAATTATTAATTGAGCTAACATCTACTGCTTTCTGTGGGAGAGAGTTCCACACTTCTACCACCCTTTACGTGTAGAAGTGATAATGACTCTGAACTTTCCATTTTTCTGGCATCACCATGAAGGCAGGTATTGGTGTCACCATGGACACGTGCCTGCGTGTTGAAAGAAGAGGTTGGCTCCCATCGCCACCGTCGCCTTCCCCAGACTCATCACAATCCGGCGCCTCGTAAGAACAGCGCACCAAACCTTCGCCATCTCCCTACCAAACCCTGGGAGCGGCCACCAATCCATCGCACGGGCCAACTCCCTAAGACTGCCCGAACCAACCAATATCACCCCATTATTGTCCATTCCGTCACAAAATGGGTGGAAGCTCTTCCCACCTGCCCTGTACAGCCCTCACTCCTGCGAGAGTACTTGGTGAACAAGGTCTTTCACGATGGGCGAGTCACAGGTGATCGACTGCGGTGATGGGTCAGCGCTCGTGGGTCAGGTGATGAAGGAAACTTGCACAATGCTGAGGATAGATCAGAGAGACCACGTTCCATACCACCCTCAGGGGTCAGATCAGAGAGATCACGTTCCATACCACCCTCAGGGGTCAGATCAGAGAGATCACGTTCCATACCACCCTCGGGTCAGATCAGAGAGACCACGTTCCATACCACCCTCAGGGGTCAGATCAGAGAGATCACGTTCCATACCACCCTCAGGGGTCAGATCAGAGAGATCATGTTCCATACCACCCTCAGGGGTCAGATCAGAGAGACCACGTTCCATACCACCCTCAGGGGTCAGATCAGAGAGATCACGTTCCATACCACCCTCAGGGGTCAGATCAGAGAGACCACGTTCCATACCACCCTCAGGGGTCAGATCAGAGAGATCACGTTCCATACCACCCTCAGGGGTCAGATCAGAGAGATCACGTTCCATACCACCCTCAGGGGTCAGATCAGAGAGATCACGTTCCATACCACCCTCAGGGGTCAGATCAGAGAGATCACGTTCCATACCACCCTCAGGGGTCAGATCAGAGAGATCACGTTCCATACCACCCTCAGGGATCAGATCAGAGAGATCACGTTCCATACCACCCTCAGGGGTCAGATCAGGGGAGAACAAACAAACCACACCATCAAACCAATATTAGCAAAGTATCCCATGTACTACGCGGATGGCTCCTGCTATCATCGCCCTAGTTAACTAGTCAGCCGAGGTACCTCCAGCTGGCCCTTAACCTTAACCTGCCCCCGGATGTCAGAACGCAATCTCTGTAGCAGCAGGCTGGTCTATTGGGGAGAGTTCGGGTCCCCAGCAACCTGATATTTAGTCCAGTTAAACTACATTCTCTCGGCGTAAGCAGGGGGATTGTCATTGGCCTTCTATACCACCCCACCAAGGTCCGAACCGGTTCACTAGTCCAACATTTCCTTAATCAGATGCAAAAAGCTTTCCTCATTTCGAACTGACTGTACCCACCAAATATATTGAGCACTCCCCATAGCCCTTTGATGCCCTGGGTCGTCAGGTCATCAGAGGCACTAAGACCGTCCAGGCTCTTTAACCATTCGACTAAGCTCGTTAACTCCCTTCCCCCCGGGGAAGGGTCTGAGGTCTTTCATAAAACACTGGAGCTCCTCGGGCCCCAAGCTCGGGTCTTAACCATGGTCCTTATGGATTCAGTTCATGACACACACGATTGATGAGGTGGGAATCTCTAGGAGAGACAGAGCCGGACTCAACACGAAGCCAAACTCAAGACATTATGATAGGAAGTGCAGAGGGGGGGGGGGGAATTTTGTCCCTCAGTAAAACAAAGTAGTTTAGTAGAAAAGGGAGTCAATCACAGGAAGAAGGCTGAGGAACAGAAACCCAATTCAGATCTGTCATTATTGGCTGGTTCGTCAATGAAGGGTGAAGTGTGCTAACATTCTATCAGGAAAAGCTTGGATTGTAAATGCTTTGCAGGGTCAAAGAGAGGCCATTGGAATTGGGAATGGGCTCGTGTGGTCTCGCCAATGTGGAGTATTATCAAAATGGTGAGGAATTAGGAACTGTACAGTTGCAAGGAGATTTGGGAGTCAAGTACAAAATCACTAAACGACAGTGTACAAGTACAAAAAAACACTCAGAAAGGCTACTGGAATGTTGGCCTATATCTCAAGCGGGCTGGAATACGATCTTTCAGTTGTAAAGAGCCTTGGGAGACCCCACCTGGAGCACTGCATTCCATTTTGGGTACTGCACCTGTAAGATTATCACGGTATAGTTATTTTTTTAGATAATTTGCTTTACTATCTTATAATCATCAATAATGGCTTTATAATCATGTGTAAGAATTAAATATAAAAGTCTGTAATCATCAACTGTACACAATGGTAAGATGAAATACTCCCAATGCACCATGGGCAATAATCCCAATGCACCATGGGCAATAGTCCCAATGCAATGTGGGCAATAATCCCAATGCACCATGGGCAATAATCCCAATGCACCATGGGCAATAGTCCCAATGTACTATGGGCAATAGTCCCAATGTACCATGGGCAATAGTCCCAATGTACTATGGGCAATACTCCCAATGCACCGTGGGCAATAATCCCAATGCACCATGGGCAATAGTCCCAATGCACTGTGGGCAATAATCCCAATGCACCATGGGCAATAATCCCAATGCACCATGGGCAATAGTCCCAATGTACTATGGGCAATACTCCCAATGCACCATGGGCAATAATCCCAATGCACCATGGGCAATAGTCCCAATGCACTGTGGGCAATAATCCCAATGCACCATGGGCAATAGTCCCAATGTACTATGGGCAATAGTCCCAATGTACCATGGGCAATAGTCCCATAGATTTAAGGTAGTTATGGAAAAGGACAAGGATAGAGCAGGAATAAAAATTCTAAATTGGGGAAAAGCAAATTTTGCTAAGCTCGGAGGGGATTTAGCCATAGTGGACTGGAAACAGCTACTTGAAGGTAAATCAGTGTCAGAGCAGTGGGAGGCATTCAAGGAGGAGATCCGGAGGGTTCAGACCAAACATGTGCCCTTAAAGAAAAAAAGGTGGGACTAACAAATCTAGAGCCCCCTGGATGTCTAGAGACATACAGGGTAGGATAAAGAAAAAAAGGGAGGCGTATGACAGATACCGAGGGCTAAATACTCCAGAATCTTTAGAGGAGTACAGAAAGTGCAGGGGTGCAATTAAAAATGATATTAGGAAAGCAAAGAGAGAGCATGAAAAATTCTTGGCAAGTAAAATCAAGGATAACCCAAAGTTGTTTTATAAATATATTAAGAGTAAGAGGATAACTAAAGAAAGGGTAGGGCCTATTAGAGATCATGAGGGTAATCTGTGTGTGGAGGCGGAAGATGTCGGTAGGGTTCTTAATGAATACTTTGCGTCTGTTTTCACAAAGGAGAGGGGCGAAGCAGACATTGTTATCAGGGGGGAGGAGTGTGAAATATTAGATGAAATAAACATAGTGAGAGAGGAAGTATTAAGGGGTTCAGCAGCTTTAAAAGTGGATAAATCCCCAGGCCCGGATGAAATGTATCCCAGGCTGTTAAGTGAAGCAAAAGAGGAAATAGCAGAGGCCCTGACCATCATTTTTCAATCCTCTCTGGCTTCAGGTGTGGTGCCAGAGGACTGGAGGGCTGCTAATGTGGTACCCTTGTTTGAAAAGGGAGAAAAGGATAGTGTGGTGTATGTAACCTGTTCCACCTTAAGAGAACTACCTTAAGAGATGTACTACTTTCTCTTGGCTGCTGTATACTGTAATACCGGTGGTGACCACACCGGTATATAAACGTTGTGTAGGGATTTGCTGGGCAGTTCAGCCCTGACCTCCGAATAGTAAAGACCTGTTAAAAGTTATTCTTGTGGTCTGTGTCCAGTGATTTATAATAAGCATAACTGGGACACACAGACTTAACAGTGGCGACGAGTCCGATCTTACCCTGCGGCAGTTTTACATCCAAGGCAGCTTCGTCCTCAGAACGGGCGTCGAGAAGAGACATCCGCCCTCATCACCCTGCTGAGCACCATCGCACGGGAGGCATCGAGAACCCGGGTTAAAAAGAAAAATTCTGACCACGAAGCCCTCCATCAGCGACAGGCAGTGATCATCCCTTCTACCACGGTGGTGGGTAAGCTGATCAGCGACACGAGCAGAAAGTCGGCTGCGTTGACTGTGGAGTGGGGGAGGGAAAACGGAGGAAAAAGGGCGGAGAACTCAAACGCAGCCGGTGTAAAGGACCGGGCTGCATGCGGGGCTGAGAGGCGCAACAGCAGGGGAAGCGTGAATGCCCACGGGAACCGCGGGGGAGTAAAAGCAGCGTCGGGGAATTGAGAACCGCTGGGGAGGCGAGAACGGCAGCAGCACGGCAATCGCCATTGCAGCCAGCGGGGGAAGAAGGCAAACGCGGGAATCCGCCATTGTAGTCGGCGGGGGAAGAAGACGAGCGCGGGAAAGACCGCCAAGCGCGGGAAGCCGACATTTTAGTAGGTGGGGGAAGAAGACAAGCGCGGGAAGCCGCCATTTTGAGAAAAAGAAAAATTTAAAAACTTGCAAGGATGCCTAAACATGGGAACATTAATACCTTTGATAGCGATATCGAAGATTGGACCACGTATGTAGAACGCATGGAAGTTTATTGTAAAGCAAATAAGGTACCAGATGATGAGAAAGCACTAACCTTATTAAGCTCAATGGGTGCGAAGACATACGGGCTATTGAAGCACCTTCTATCACCAGATAAACCGGCGGATCAGACTTTCGCGAATATTGTTACTGTCCTGAAAAATCATTTAAATCCCACGCCGCTGATGATAGCGGAACGATTTAAATTTTACAGAAGAACGCAGCTGAAAGACGAAAGCAACGCTGAATTTTTAATTGAACTGCGTAAGCTATCAAAGTACTGTCAGCTTGGAACAGGACTAGCAGATGCGTTGAGAGATAAATTTGTGTGTGGATTGTTAAAAGAAGGAACACAAAAGCGACTACTTGAGGAGAATGATCTTACGCTTGATAAAGCTGTCACTATTGCAGCATCGCACGAAGCCGCAGCGAGAGGCACTGCGGAAATGCAGCTACGGTCACCGGAACTCAGCACCAATCAAATGGTCTTGGGTACAGTAAAATGTTATCGTTGTGGAAAGACAACGCATGATCAGAACCAGTGCTGGTTCAAAAATCAGGAATGCAGAAAATGTGGCAGGCTTGGTCACATAGCTAAAGTATGCCGGTCAGGAAAGAAGACCAGCAACAAAAAGTCACCGCAGGAAAAGTACAGAAAGGTACACAAGGTGACAGAGAACAGTTCGAACGAACAGAAGTCAAATTCAGACTCCAGCAGTAATGAACTGGGTAGTCTAAGAGTACACAATGTTGGTAATGAAGCAGACCTCCAAACAATCTGGGTCACACTTCAAATAGCAGGAGTCCAAGTGAAGATGGAATTGGACACTGGATCGGCATTGACGGTCATGAATAAGAAAGATTACAAAAGGTTATTCCCACATATTCCCCTACGGGATACGGAGATTGTATTGAAAACATACACGGGGCAAAGAGTATACCCCATCAGGAAGATAGAGGTAAAGGTGGTCCACAAGGGCAAAGAAAGCCGAGGAATGGACTTATATGTGCTACCTGAGGGAGGTCCACCACTACTGGGACGGGAGTGGATTAGGAAAATAAATATGGACTGGCATTCCTTAAAAGCACTAACGGTAGATTCCGGTAAAAAAGATGTCAAACCTAAACGATTGTCCAGAATATTGGACGATGCTAAAGGGGTGTTCCAACAGGGACTGGGAACACTGAGAGGAAGTACGGCAAACATCAAGGTTGAAGAACATGCAAACCCGAAATTTTTCAAAGCCAGACCGGTACCTTATGCGATACGACCTGCTGTGGAAGCTGAGCTGGAAGGGCTAGAACGTTCAGGAGTACTGCCTAAGGTAGACTGGAGTGAGTGGGCCACGCCCATTGTTCCCGTCATGAAGCGTTCATCGAGCAACAAGCCGGGGGAACCGGGGAAGGTTCGCATCTGTGGAGATTTCAAGATCACTGTTAATCCGGTGCTTCACACGGTGCAGTATCCGCTTCCGCGGATTGAGGATATCTTCGCTTCGTTGTCTGGCGGGAAACACTTCACCAAGATAGACCTGGTGCAGGCGTACTTACAGATGGAAGTTGAGGAAGAGTCACGCCAGTATCTCACGATCAACACGCATAGAGGCTTGTACCGGTATAATAGACTGGTTTTTGGAGTGGCATCGGCTCCAGCAATTTGGCAGAGGGCCATGGAGCAGGTATTACAGGGAATTCCAGGCACACAATGTTACCTGGACGATATTCTGATTACAGGAGATGATGACGAGGAACACCTTGCAAATTTGGAACTGGTGCTCACCAGATTGAAAGAATATGGACTTCGAGTTAATCGCCAGAAATGTGAGTTCTTTCAGAAGCGGATCTCGTACTGTGGTCATGTCATTGACCAGGAGGGGCTTCATAAGTCTCCTGACAAGATCGAAGCTGTTGTGAAGGCTCCCGCTCCGGATAATGTATCCCAGTTGAGGTCGTTCCTAGGGTTGATTAACTATTACCATAAGTTTCTGCCAAATTTATCCACGGTGCTGCACCCGCTGAACGCTCTTTTGCAGAAGGGAGTACCATGGAAGTGGAGCGAGGACTGTAAGAAGGCCTTTCGCAAAAGCAAGGCATTGATCACCTCAGAGGAAGTGTTGGCTCACTTCAACCCAACGCTGCCTATTCGTTTAGCTTGTGATGCTTCTCCATATGGTATTGGGGCAGTACTCTCACACAAGTTGCCAAATGGCCTGGAGAGGCCAGTTGCGTTCGCATCCAGATCATTGACCTCCGCTTAGCGCAACTATGCTCAGATAGATAGGGAGGCTCTCAGCCTTGTGTGGGGAGTAAAGAAGTTTAATCATTACCTGCAGGGCCAGAAGTTTACGCTTCTGACAGACCACCAGCCGTTGGTATCCATTTTTAACCCTAAGAAGGGTGTTTCGGTGATGACAGCACAGAGACTCCAGAGATGGTCCCTTTTCCTAGGGGCACATCAATATCAGATCGAATTCAAAGGTACAAAGCAGCATGGTAATGCTGATGGGCTGTCGCGCCTGCCACTACCTACAGAGGAGGAGGCACCGACGGTTGACCCTGTTGAGTTATTTCACTCGACCATCATCGAATGTTTACCAGTCACCAATGCAAGTATTGAAAGAGAAACCAGGAACGATCCGACACTGTCCCGGGTCTACGAAGTGACAGTGAAGGGATGGCCAGCACATGGTGATCCACTGTTACCGGCATTTTCAGCAAGACGAGACCAGCTGTCCGTCTGTCAAGGAACATTGATGTATGGAACAAGGGTGATTATTCCTCCTAAGTTAAGAGAGAGAGTTCTAAAGGAACTGCATGAAGGTCATCTGGGGGGAGTCAAGATGAAAAGCCTTGCTAGGGCTTATGTGTGGTGGCCGGGTATCGACCAACAGATAGAGGATCTGACGAAAAGCTGCTCAGGGTGCCAAAAAGTGCAAAATGCACCTCCGATTGCACCGCTGCATCCATGGGAATGGCCTTCAACCCCATGGCAACGTGTACATATTGACTTTGCTGGTCCATTCATGGACTCCATGTTTTTAATTGCGGTGGACACACATTCTAAATGGCCAGAAGTGATTAAGATGACTACCACTACCTCGGAAAAGACGATCGCGGTGCTAAGAACGATATTTGCAAGAAATGGATCGCCAGAACAAATATGTTCAGACAACGGACCACAGTTCGTGTCAGAAGAATTCCAGAAATTCATGAAGAAGAATGGGGTGAAACATTATACCTCTGCCCCATATCATCCGGCTACAAACGGGTTGGCCGAGAGATTTGTACAAACGTTCAAAAAAGCAATAAAGGCCATGAGCGAAGATCAGATTCCACTACAACACAAGGTGGACAAATTCCTACTGGCATATCGAAACGCCACTCATGCAGTGACAAACCAAAGTCCTGCCATGATGTTCTATAACAGAAGGTTGCGGTCCAGGTTGGACTTGTTAAAACCAAATGTGCGGAGGGAAGTTGAAAACAAACAGTTCCAGCATATAAATAACAAGACCACTCGGAGTTTCGAAATAGGACAACCAGTGTTAGCCCGGGACTATGAAAACGAGAAATGGCAATCTGGAACAATTTGGGCCAGACAAGGACCCCTGATGTACACGGTAGATATTGGTGAAAATGTAATACGGCGTCATGCTGACCAACTGGTAGGATCGAGAACAAGGGTCGAACCCAGGGTTGCGGCAGAGACAACCGTGGAAGAAGTTAGTGAACCTGAAGCATCTACCTCAGAAGTGAATGTACCTGATGATGATGTCCAATCCATAAGAGATCAACTAGATGAGTCACCCCAGCAACGAGAATCAGAGACCCCTGAAAGGCGTTATCCAACTCGAATCAGGAGGCCTCCTCAGAGACTGAATCTTTGAACTGTTTTGCATGAAGTTGTATATATATATCTATATGTTATTATGTTATGTTAAATGGGGATATAACTGTTAAGCTAAAAAGGGAGGATTGTGGTGTATGTAACCTGTTCCACCTTAAGAGAACTACCTTAAGAGATGTACTACTTTCTCTTGGCTGCTGTATACTGTAATACCGGTGGTGACCACACCGGTATATAAACGTTGTGTAGGGATTTGCTGGGCAGTTCAGCCCTGACCTCCGAATAGTAAAGACCTGTTAAAAGTTATTCTTGTGGTCTGTGTCCAGTGATTTATAATAAGCATAACTGGGACACACAGGCTTAACAGATAGACCATGTAATTACAGGCCAGTCAGCCTTACCTCGGTGGTGGGAAAATTATTGGAAAGAATTCAGAAGGACAGGATAAATCTTCATTTAGAAAACACGGCTTAATCAAGGATAGTCAGCACAGATTTGTTAAGGGAAAGTCGTGTCTGACAAACTTGATTGAATTTTTTGAGGAGGTAGTAACAAGGAGGGTAGATGAGGGTAGTGTGTTTGATGTAGTGTATATGGACTTTAGCAAGGCTTTTGATAAGATTCCACATGGCAGACTGGTCACGAAGTTAAAAGCCCATGGGATCCAGGGCAAAGTGTCAAGTTGGAGTCAAAACTGGCTCGGAGACAGGAAGCAGAGGGTAATGGTTGATGGGTGTTTTTGTGACTGGAAGGCTGTTTCCAGTGGGGTTCCTCAGGGCTCAGTACTAGGTCCCTTGCTTTTTGTGGTATATATCAATGATCTAGACTTGAATATAGGGGGTATGATTAAGAAGTTTGCAGATGATACTAAAATCGGCTGTGTGGTTGATACTGAAGAAGGAAGCTGTAGACTGCAGGAAGATATCAATAAATTGGTCAGGTGGGCAGAACAGTGGCAAATGGAATTCAATCCGGAGAAGTGCGAGGTAATACATTTGGGGAGGGCTAATAAGGAAAGGGTATACACATTAAATGGTAGGACACTGAGTAGCGTAGAGGAACAAAGGGACCTTGGAGAGCATGTCCACAGATCCCTGAAGGTAGCAGGCCAGGTAGATAAGGTGATTAAGAAGGCACACGGAATGCTTGCCTTTATTAGCCATGGCATAGAGTACAAGCGCAGGGGGGTTATGCTGCAACTGTATAAAACACTGGTTAGGCCTCAGCTAGAGTACTGCGTGTAGTTCTGGTCACCACATTACAGGAAGGATGTGATTGCACTAGAGAGGGTACAGAGGAGATTTACAAGGATGTTGCTGGGAGTAGAGGATCTTAGCTATGAGGAAAGACTGGATAGGCTGGGTTTTTTTTCCTTGGAACAGAGGAGGCTGAGGGGAGACCTTATTGAGGTGTATAACATTATGAGGGGCCTAGAAAGTGGATAGAAAGGACCTATTGTAGGAGTCACTGCACTCCTAACAAAGAATCTATAACTTACTGGAAGTTAACAAACTGAATTTATTGTCTAAGAACTTTACAAAACAAGAAACTACAGGAGAAGCTCAAAACAGGTCTTTTCTCTTTCAATCCACACGAGGACTGGCTGGCCTCGCCCTCTACCTCTGACATCATGACGTCATCACGTTTCCCGCCGAAGGGGACGTCACGTGACCCATGTGATGACGTCATCGCGTCAGATCGCGATGTTGTCGATCTAGCTCTGTTTAACCAGAGCCAACTTGAAAGGTAATAACATTGGTTACAGACAATTATGTAAGTCATTGTAAGAGTCTCTTAGTGGTTTTGCCACAGTATTTCCCTTAGCAGAAGGGTCAAACACCAGGGGGCACAGATTTAAAGTAATTGGTGGAAGGTTTAGAGGGGATTTGAGGGGAAATTTCTTCACCCAGAGGGTTGTGGGGGTCTGGAACTCACTGCCTGAAAGGGTGGTAGAGGCAGGAACCCTAACCACTTTTAAAAAGTACTTGGATGTGCACTTGGGATGCTGTAACCTGCAGGGCTACGGACCAAGAGCTGGGAAGTGGGATTAGGCTGGATAGCTCTTTGTTGGCCGGTGCGGACACGATGGGCCGAATGGCCTCCTTCCGTGCCGTAACTTTCTATGATTCGATGAGTTCCATTGCACCATGGGCAATAGTCCAAATGCACCATGGGGAAGATCCCAATGTACCAAGTCTGCTTGATACAGGCATGAGGTGCAAGCTGGCTTTTCTGGCAGATGTGCTCTGTGATGGCCTGGAAGAATCCCATGGAATAGAAGCTTAATGTCACTGTGACCTTCATGGGCCAGTCCTTGAGGTCAACCCACAGCAGTTGGTACAGCTCAGTCACTGCAGACAAGGAGGGGTGGCCAAGAGAGCCCTATGACAGGGCGGTACGATCGTTAAATACAGGTTCTTGGGTATTAACACAAGAGAATGATCTTGCTGAGATGCCATTGGATCAGAAGCATTTGTCTCCTCATGATATCTTTCTCATTTCATTCAAACCTCATAATGGGAACACTCAAAGGGATTCTGTGCTCCCGACTTTATTAGTTGCAACCACTGCAGGAAAGTCTTGCCTCGCAAAGTGAGAATGTTCCAAAAATGCAGAGGCCAAAAGAAAACTGTGCAAAACGTTAAATGTCGAAGTAGAAATGCTCAACAGTTCACCGCCAGCTCCAGTAATGCCAGCCTTGCTTTAAGGGTTATACTGTAGCAGGCCAGGCCTGTGGGGCAGCAGTGGGCCCAAGTTACAGGGCGAGGTGGATGCTGGGGGAAGACCTTGGTCAACGGTTGACATTCAGTGTGGGACTTTATTTAAACAATACTTCCAGTTAATGAAACTAGAGCATGCCCGAAGCCAAGCAAACCAGCTCTCAATAAAATTCAACACATTGAGACTCGCCCAAATTCACAACCTGCCACTAGTAAGGCTCCGCTCAGGGCTCGGAGCTTCCCAGGTCTAGGCCGTATACGCTCAGGACATGGAGCAGGACTTTGAACTCATCATCTTCTGCCTCAGAGGTGAGAACGCTACCAGCTGAGCCAAGCTGACAGGATTAAGGCCTGCTCTTTTGGTGGAACAGATGACAGTAAATACCTCTGAAGATGGAGGTGCAGGGAGCTGGAGGAAGTTGCCCAATGGTGAACGATTCGGTGGAATGTGTTTTCTAGAAGTTATCAGTCACATTCACAGCGAGATCGTTTACATTGCTCCGGACACTTGCGGTGGTTTTGCTCTTGGTGAGGTTACAGTGTGAAGCAGGTTTCCGGTGAATTGATGGATGGGCTAACCTGCTTTCTCCTCAACTGGGACTCGGAGCTATACCCATGACCTTTCCCAAAGAGCCCGTTTGTAATAGTATGATGTACGTTGCCAAGGAAACAGCACATTAGTATTGATCAAAGTAGTTAGTGAAAGTGACACGTCAAAAAGGTCATGGTTACTGTCTCCAGGGATCTTATATCAATCTCAGTATACCAGCCCAAGAAACAGACTGTGAGTGTTGCTGTTATGCCAGGTTCCATGATTGTAAACTCTTGTTGGTACTGGTGTTGAACAGTGTTACTGGTCTGGTACTGAGACTCTGATGTTAGCTAACTTTCTCACCTTGTCCACCTCCTCTGCTGCCTGCAAGGCTCTGGGTGCCTTTCCATGACCTCGGTCCTGGGCCCATCAGTCAGTGTTGGCAGCTTATGTTCCCTGGGGCACGGCCCATCAGTCAGTGTTGGCAGCTTATGTTCCCTGGGGCACGGCCCATCAGTCAGTGTTGGCAGCTTATGTTCCCTGGGGCACGGCCCATCAGTCAGTGTTGGCAGCTTATGTTCCCTGGGGCACGGCCCATCAGTCAGTGTTGGCAGCTTATGTTCCCTGGGGCACGGCCCATCAGCCAGTGTTGGCAGCTTATGTTCCCTGGGGCACGGCCATCAGTCAGTGTTGGCAGCTTATGTTCCCTGGGGCACGGCCCATCAGTCAGTGTTGGCAGCTTATGTTCCCTGGGGCACGGCCCATCAGCCAGTGTTGGCAGCTTATGTTCCCTGGGGCACGGCCCATCAGCCAGTGTTGGCAGCTTATGTTCCCTGGGGCATGGCCATCAGTCAGTGTTGGCAGCTCACTGCTCCCCAGGGCAGGTTCATCCCAGTCAATCCTGACCCTGGCCTCACCCACGCTTTGTGTTTCCCCCTCCCATCCCAGTGGCACTGGGACCGTTTTAACTTTGCAACTGCTGCCCGACAGTAGCAGCGTGCTCAGCATGGAACAGCGAACTGGCCTGGGACCTCGCTCTCCCTGTGGATCAGCCACTCACAGAGTCAGCAGGGGGCCTGTTGCAGTTTAGCAAATATATTTGGTGAGACCACACCTGGAGTACTGTGTTCATTTTTGGTCTCCTTACCTAAGGAAGGAGTGCAGTGAAGGTCCACCAGACTGGTTCCTGGGGTGGGAAGAATGTCCTATGAGGAGAGATTGAGGAGACTAGGCCTATATTCCCCAGAATTTAGAAGAATGAGAAAGTCTTGCATTTCTCCAGCGCCTTTCACGACCACCGGACGTGTCAAAGCGCTTTACAGCCAATGAAGTACTATTTGAAGTGTAGTCACTGTTGTAATGTGGGAAACGCAGCAGCCAATTTGCACACAGCAAGCTCCCACAAACAGCAATGTGATAATGACCAGATAGTCTGTTTTTTTGTTATGTTGGTTGAGGGATAAATATTGGCCAGGACACCGGGGATAACTCCCCTGCTCTTCTTCGAAATAGTGGCCATGGAATCCTTTACATCCATCTGAGAGAGCAGACCTTGGTTTAATATCTCATCCGAAAGACGGCACCCCCAACTGTGCAGCACTGGGATGAGAGGTGATCTCATTGAAACATATAAAATTCTTAAGGGCCTTGACAGGGTAGATGCAGGGAGGATGTTTCCCCAGGCTGGGGAGTCTAGAATCAGGGGTCACAGTCTCAGAATAAGGGGACGGCCATTTAGGACTGAGCTGAGGAGAAATTTCTTCACTCAGAGGGCGGTGAATCTTTGGAACTCTCTCCCCCAGGGGGCTGTGGAGGCTCAGTTGTTGAGTATATTCAAGACAGAGATTGATAGAGTTTTGGATATTAAGGGATTCAAGGGATATGGGGATAGTGCAGGAAAGTGGAGATGAGCTAGAAGATCGGCCCTGATCTTATTGCATGGCTCGAAGGCCGAATGGCCTATTCCTGCTCCTATTCATTATGTCCTTATATTCTTATAACCGTTACAATCTACAATTAGATGGCAGCAATTTCTTGCACCTGCCGGGTTGAAGTGTCACCACACAGCTAGTCTCATAGGAACAGGAGGAGGCCATTCGGCCCCTCAAGCCTGTTCCACCATTCAATTAGATCATGGCTGATCTGTACCTTAACTCCATCTACCCACTTTTTAATCTCTATCCCTGTCAATTGACCCTCAGCATCCACAGCCTTTTTGGGGAGAGAGTTCCAGATTTCCACCACCCTTTGTGCGAAGAGATACTTCCTGACATCACCCCTGAACGGCCTGGCTCTAATGTTAAGATTGTGTCCCCTTGTTCTGGAAATAGTTTCTCTCTATCTACACTATCAAATCCCTTTTTCACATTAAACACCTCAATCAGATTGCCCCTCAACCTTCTAAACTCAAGAAAGAAAGAAAGGAGGTTTATGACAAATGTCAGTACAGAATACAGTAGAAAACCAGGCAGAATCAGAGTGCAGAGGTAAATTGAAAAATGATATAAGGGCAAAGAGAGAGTACAAGAAAGATTAGCGGATAAAATAAAAGGGAACCCAACAATCTTTTATAAACATATAAAAAGTAAAAGGATAGTTAAAGGAATGGTGAGGCCAATTAGGGACAAAAAGGAAATGTTCTTGTGGAGGCAGAGGGCATGACTGAGGTACTGAATGAATACTTTGCATCTGTCTTCACAAAAGAAGAGGATGAAGTTAATGTTACAGCGGAGGGGGGGGAAAGAGAGACAGCGGATAGGATAAAAATAGAGAGAAAGGAATTGCTAAATAGGTTGGCATCACTCAAAGTTAACAAGTCACCCGGTCCAGATGGGATGCATCTGAGGGAAGCTAGAGTGGAGATGGCAGAATCTCTGACCACAATCTTTCAAACCTCCTTGGAACTGGGAATGGTGCCAGAGGACTGGAGGATTGCAAATGTTACACCCCTGTTCAAAAAAAGGGGAGAGGCCAGACAGTCTAATGTCAGTGGTGGGAAAACTACTAGAGAAAATTGTCAAGGACAAAATTAATTCTCAATTGGAGAAGCACGGGTTAGTAAGGGACAGCGAGTGTGGATTTGTTAAAAGCAAATTGTGTCTGACTAACCTGATTGAGTTCTTTGGTGAAGTAACAGAGAGGGTTGATGAAGGTACTGCAGTAGATGTTGTACATATGGACTTTCAAAAGGCATTTGATAAAGTACCGCATACAGACTTATTCAGAAAATAGAACCACATGGTATTAAAGGGACGATGGTAACTTGGGTACGTAATTGGCTAAGGGATAGGAGGCAAAGAGTAGTGGTGAACAGATGTTTTTCTGACTGGAGAGAAGTATGCAGTGGGATCTCCCAGGGTCGGTATTAGGACCATTGCCTTTCTTGTTATATATAAATGACTTGGACTTGGGTATAGGGAGTACAATTTAGTAGTTTGCGGATCATACAAAACTTGGCAATATAATAAATAGTGAGCAGGATAGTAGCAGACTTCAGGAGAATATGGACAGATTGGTAAAATGGGCAGACACATGGCAGATGCATAGGATTACATAGGATATACGGCACAGAGACAGGCCATTCGGCCCAACCAGTCCATGCCTGTGTCAATGCTCCACTCGAGCCTCCTCCAGTCTTTCCTCATCTAAATCTATCAGCATAACCCTCGATTCCCTTCTCCCTCATATGCTTGTCTAGCCTCCCCTTAAATGCATCGATACTATTCGCTTCAACCACTCCCTATGGTTGAAATGAATTCACTATTTGATTTCTTGGTGACTATCTTATATGGATGGCCTCTAGTTATGCTCTTCCCCACAAGTGGAAACATTCCCTCTGTATCTACTCTAGCAAAACCTTTCATGATTTTAAAGACCTCTATTAGGTCACCCCTCAGCCTTCCCTTTTCAAGAGAGAAGAGACCCAGCCTGTTCATCCTTTCCTCACAGGTAAACCCTCAAATTTCTGGGATCATCCTTGTAAGTCTTCTCTGCACCCTCTCCAGTGCCTCTAGATCCTTCTTATAATATGGCGACCAGAATTGTACGCAGCACTCCAAGTGTAGTCTAACCAAGGTTCAATACAGGTTTAGCATAACTTCCCTACTTTTCAATTCTACCCCTCTAGAAATAAACCCTAGTGCTTGGTTTGCTTTTTTAATGCAATTTAATGCGGCGGGTAAGTGTGAGCTGATGCACTTTGGAAGAATCAACATGAAGAGGCAGTATAATCGAAACGGTATTACTTTGAAGGGGCTGCAAGAACAGAGGGACCTGGGGGTGGATATTCACAAACCCTTGAAGATGTCAGGGCACGTGGAGAAGGCAGTTAAGAAGGGGTATGGGATACTTGGCTTTGTAAATATGGGCAAGCAAAACAAGGCAGTTATGCTAAACCTTTACAAATCACCAGTTAGGCCTCAGCTGGAGTATTGTGAACAATTCTGGGCACCACACTTTACGTCAACTTCAGCTGCAGCCTTTTGTACCACTTGGGAGTTGTGATCCAGGGGCCTGGACTAATAGCCCAGAGAACGTGAGGTCAAACCCCCCAATCCAATTTCAGTTATTAAATCTGGAGACAAAGTAAAAGTGAGCATGAAGCTACCGGATTGTTGTAAAAACCCAACTGGTTCACTAATGTCCTTTAGGGAAGGAAATCTGCCGTCCTTACCCGGTCTGGCCTATATGTGACTCCAGTCCCATACTAACATGATTCACTCTTAACTGCCCTTAGTTGTATTGCCACTTTCACAGGGCAACTAAGGATGGGTAATAACTTCTAGCCTTGCCAGCACTGCCCACACCCCGAGAATATGTTTAAAAGAAAAATGTCTCCAAATTCTCCGGCCAGAGTTACAGCAGGAGATCGGGACAACCCCCAGGAATTTAGGGCCTAAATCTTACCCCCTTCTGTATATTATTCCATTGTTACTGGTAGCTCCACTCCAGAGTTCCTGTATGCCTGGAGAGTGAGCCTGTTTTATCTGTGGCCATCCTCCATTATTGTTTCTCACTATGATTAGTCAACAACTCTATTATCTTTTTTTTATTCATTCCTGGGATGTGGGCGTTGCTGGCAAAGCCAGCATTTATTGTCTTTAATCGCCCTTGAGGTGGTGAGCCGCCTTCTTGAACCGCTGCAGTCCGCGTGGTGAAGGTGCTCCCACGGTGTTGTTAGGGAGGGAGTTCCAGGATTTTGACCCAGTGACGATGAAGGATTGGAGATATATTTCTACGTCAGGATGGTGTGCGATTTGGAGGGGAACTTGGAGGTGGTGGTGTTCCCATGCGTCTGCTGCCCTTGTCCTTCTAGGTGGTAGAGGTCGCGGGTTTGGGAGATGCTGCCGAAGAAGCCTTGGCGAGTTGCTACAGTGCATCTTGTAAATGGTACACACTGCAGCCACGGTGTGCTGGTGGTGGACGGAGTGAATGCTTAAGGTGGTGGATGGGGTACCAATCAAGCGGGCTGCTTTGTCCTGGGTGGTGCTGAGCTTCTTGAGTGTTGTTGGAGCTGCACTCACCCAGGCAAGTGGAGAGTATTCCATCACAATACCAGGAGGGTAGAAGGTGAACTAGATGGATCTTGGTCTTTTCTTCAGCTAGCGATTTCTCTACACTAAAGGTCTCATCCTTTCCTGCCTTGGCTCTGTTTAACTTCATCTTCGTAGCCATGACAAGCATGTCTAAGTGTAAGCTTGAAACTACCAACGGCCTGGCATTTCGCCCTTCATTCACCGTGGTATTTCTGCAGCTGTTGATTAGCTCAACCACTTCCTCACCTCTACTTTCAATTCTCTTATCCCCAACTAAACCTTCACTGTCTCCCATCCCTGTTCTCCTGCTGTGATCGTCATCTTCACTCCCTCAAATTTGAGTGGTGCAAACCTGAGGAATTTCAAATGGAACTGAACACACGCAGTCATCGGCGAACATCCCACTTCTCATCTTATGTTGGAGGGAAGGTCATTGATGAAGCAGCTGAAGATGGTTGGGCCTAGGACACTGCCCTGAGGAACTCCTGCAGTGATGTCCTGGGGCTGTGATGATTGGTCTCTGACAACCACAACCATCTTCCTTTGTGCTAGGTATGACTCCAGCCAGTGGAGAGTTTCCCCCCCTGATTCCCATTGACTTCAGTTTTACTCGGGCGTCTTGATGTCTCAGGCACCTCTGGAATTCAGCCCTCTTGTCCATGTTTGTACCAAGGCTGTAATAAGGTCTGGTGCCGACTGGTCCTGGCGGAACCTAAACTGAGTATCGGTGTTATGGAATAAGAACATAAGAACATAAGAAATAGGAGCAGGAGTAGGCCAATCGGCCCCTCGAGCCTGCTCCACCATTCAATAAGATCATGGCTGATCTGATCCTAACCTCAAATCTTCTATCACTCTGCATCCACCCGAACCCATGTGATCTCCCGGGAGAGGCGAAAAACCAGATAAAGACCCAATGGCCAATTTGGGAGAAAAAAATCTGGGAAATTCCTCTCCGACCCATCTAGGCGATCGAAATTCTTCCAGGAGATCACTCTGTCCCTATATTTTCTACAGTACTTACCTTCTGTAAAGGCGATCTCCACCCCAGCCAGGAACAGGAATAAAACCATCTCCTGAAATCTAACAGAATTAGAACACAGTAGGAGCAGAACAAGGCTACACGGCCCCTGGGCCCGCTCCACTACCCACAGGGCCATGACCATTCCGAACCCAGACTCATGTCCAATTTCCTGCCCGCTCCCCGTAACCCTTTATTCCCTTTACTTCTAGGAAACTATCTATTTCTGTTTTAAATTTATTTAATGATGTAGCTTCCACAGCTTTCTGGGGCAGCAAATTCCACAAACCTACCACCCTCTGAGTGAAGAAGTTTCTCCTCATCTCAGTTTTGAATGAGCAGCCCCTTATTTTAAGATTATGCCCCCTAGTTCTAGTTTCACCCATCATTGGGAACATCCTCACCGCATCCACCCGATCAAGCCCCTTCACAATCTTATATGTTTCAATAAGATCGCCTCTCATTCTTCTGAACTCCAATGAGTAGAGTCCCAATCTACTCAGCCTCTCCTCATATGACCACCCCCTCATCCCCGGGATTAACCGAGTGAACCTTCTTTGTACTGACTCGAGAGCAAGTATGTCTTTTCTTAAGTATGGACACCAAAACTGTATGCAGTATTCCAGGTGCGGCCTCACCAATACCTTGTACAACTGCAGCAATACCTCCCTGTTTTTATATTCCAACCCCCTAGCAATAAAAGCCAACATTCCATTGGCCTTCTTGATCACTTGCTGCACCTGCATACTAACTTTTTGAGTTTCGTGCACCAGGACCCCCAGATCCCTTTGTACTACAGTACTTTCCAGTTTCTTGCCATTAAGATAATAACTTGCTCTATGATTTTTCCTGCCAAAGTGCATAACCTCACACTTTCCAGTATTGTATTCCATCTGCCAAATCTCTGCCCACTTACTTAGCCTGTCTATGTCCCTTTGCAGGTTTTTTATGTCCTCCTCACTCACTACTTTCCGTCCCATCTTTGTATCATCTGCAAACTTTGATATGTTACACTCGGTCCCCTCCTCCAAATCGTTAATGTAGATTGTAAAAAGTTGGGGACCCAGCACTGACCCCTGCGGAATATACAGGAAAATGTGACACTTCTTCATCTGTCTGACCTTGTGGTGCGGTTTCTTGCTCAGGTACTGCCTCTGTCTTGAGACTTCGCTTGCTGCAGAATGGCTGTCAAGAGACTCTGCCAGAGCCCTCGCACCAGATATGTGATCTCACTCCAATAACTGGTCTCCATTAACACTCCTCAATAATCTCAAGCACCAATTTCTGTTCTCCATGAGTATTCCTCAGTAATCTCTAACCCCAATTAAATGGAACTAACTGCAGAAAATATCATATCCAAACCATTTATTGAAGAACATAGAAACACAGCAACACGTTTATTACATTAATATTGACACAGACTCTGCTTACGTCAGTCCAGGCTCCCTACCGTGTAACAATGGCTGATGGATTCCAGTTATATCACAGCAAAGAAGTGATCTTTCTTTAGTTGATTTATGAAGTTTGCTTTACAGTGAATCCAGAGATGCTAACTGTCACAGCACTGTGCAGACTGGGGACGTTAGGCTGACAATCAACAATCAATGATAAAAGTAATTTGCTTCTCCAAATGTGAGAGAGAATTTTCAGAGTAAAATAAATCACAGCAGAGTATGGAGACCACAGAGCATAGATCAAGTTAATGAACAGATGTGTCGATCCCTCCCACTTTCCTCCAGTTCTCCTCTGAAGGGGCTGAGTCTGGGCAGTGTGCTGGTTCATGGCACAGCCAACCTCTGCTGTCTCAGGTAGTCATTCTCCATGTTCAAGCTCAATGAGTATCAGCAGGCTACTCAACCGTGGAAGCAGGGTTGCCAACGCTCCAGGATTGCCCTGGAGTCTCCAGGAATGAAAGATTAATCTCCTGGACACTGCCTCGAGCAACACCCGGGAGAAAAATCATAGGGGTATTTAAAAATAGCTTTTTTAATAACATTTTCTTTTAACACTTTATTAGTTATAAAAATATGGGGAAAGAAAAGGCTGTTTGACTGACAGTGAAGAATCATCCAATCGGATAATGAAGAGCCTGTTCGCTTTCCGATTGGCTGTGGGTAGGCGGGGCACCGCGAGGATTGACATGTTGGGTGACCAATGGGGGGAGTGTGGGGGCGGAGCTGTTGGAGGCAGGAGGTCATGTGATGCAACCTCCAGGAATACATCCCACCAGAGTTGGCAACACTACGTGGAAGTATCGTAGCCAAACCTGATTATATTTTCACCAGAGTTCCATCGGACACGGGCGCCAAGTGCCCCCGGACATTTCGCTGCTACGCTGACGTAACTTCGCCGGAAGTGTGTCGGAACCCCATCTACGGGCATAGGCAGGAATACCAACGTATTTCGACACATAGTCCGAGGGAATTCAGGGCCGCAATCTCTAATAGAAGTCAGTGGGTAGCAGCCTGGAACGCAACCCTGGCTAACTGAGTCCCAATTAACCCAGGGGTGCTGGTGACAGTTGCAGCCCACCTGCAGAGATCAGGTAGCTCAACACAGGCCAGGGATCAACTCTAGCGCCTTCTTGGGTCTGTGCGGATCAGTAACGCATTCAACACTTGATTCACCAACCGAGCGATTGAGGGAGCTACAACTAGACTTACAACACATCCTGGTTCCCACTGCGCTCCTATTAACAGAGGGGCCCGAGAGGGAATGGAGAACAAGGGCAGATTTCCCTTGTACAGCAGAGGATTGGCTGGGCAGATGCGAACAGAGATAGTCATAGAGTCATAGAGTTATACAGCACAGAAAGAGGCCCTTCGGCCCATCGCGTCCGCGCCGGCCATCAAGCCCTGTCTAATAGATCGGGTCCTGTGGATTGCACAGCTGTGATGGAGCCCATCGGTCTTCAGTCATATTAAATGAATGGTTGGAAAGTTGGGCAGAGATATTACTGGTTTGTTTAGTGTACAACGTACTTCAGTGGTTCATCTGTGCCGTCTCTGGGAATTCCAGCATCCATGGAACAGCATGCTACTGAAGTGGAGGTAAGAGGGGTCAGTGGCCCGTTACTGGCAATGAAAGTCATATTATGATCCACTAAAGCACAGCTCAGGACCGCCATTGTTACACAATGTCCTGCCACAGCTCTGCCTAGTGTGGTGGAACAGGAACATGACAGTAAATCACCATACGAATAGTAGAATAACGTGCCAGAATCTGGGGAAATAACTGAAAACACCGGTTCATTCCGAGACCAGCAGAAGGTTTTTAACTAGAACAGTCACTTCCTCATTTGTATATTTGGTATTTCACTCCTCGTTCTTCTCACACACCAGCCCCAGCCTGGCTGTGGGTACAAGGGGCCGACTTCTCGGCTCTGGAACTTGTGCACCGGGGAGGCCGGAGCCCTGATGGCTCTCTGACTCCTCCTTTCTTTTCTAAATGTTGCAGCCAGCACAATATAACAATGTTAAAGAGATGGCGTCGGGGACAGAGCTTACGATTAATGTTGAAGCCGTTAAGTGGATAGAAAGGACCCATTTCCCTTAGTAGAGGGGTCAAAGACCAGGGGGCACAGATTTAAAGTAATTGGTGGAAGGTTTAGAGGAGATTTGAGGGGAAATTTCTTCACCCAGAGGGTTGTGGGGGTCTGGAACTCACTGCCTGAAAGGGTGGTAGAGGCAGGAACCCTAACCACATTTAAAAAGTACTTGGATGTGCACTTGGGATGCTGTAACCTGCAGGGCTACGGACCGAGAGCTGGGAAGTGGGATTAGGCTGGAGAGCTCTTTGTCGGCCGGCGCGGACAAGATGGGCCGAAATGGCCTCCTTCCGTGCTGTAACTTTCTATGATTCTATGAACTACTGAGTTGCTTTTCTACAGCGCCTTTCACAACGTCAGGATGTCCCAAAGTGCTTCACAGCCAATGAAGTACTTTTTGAAGTGTAGTCACTGTTGTAATGTGGGAAATGCGGCACCCAATTTTCACACAGCAAGCTCCCACAAACAGCAATGAGACAATGACCAGATAATCTGCTTTAGTGATGTTGGTTGAGGGATAAATATTGGCCAGGACACTGGGGAGAACTCCCCTGCTCTTCTTCAAATAGTGCCATGGGATCTTTTACATCCACCTGAGAGAGCAGACTGGGCCTCAGTTTAACATCTCATCTGAAAGATGGCTCCTCTGACAGTGTGGCATTCACTCAGTGCTGCACTGATAAGGACAGGTGGGACCGATCTATGAGAAGGGCCATTTCGGTTAAGAAGGCAAATGGTATGTTGGCCTTCGTAGCAAGAGGGTTCGAGTACAGGAACAAGGATGTCTTGCTCCAGTTGTACAGGGCCTTGGTGAGACCGCACCTTGAGTATTGTGTGCAGTTTTGGTCGCCTTATCTGAGGAAGGATGTTCTTGCCATGGAAGGAGTGCAGCGAAGATTCACCAGGCTGATACCTGGGATGGCAGGAATGACGTATGAGGAGAGATTGTGTCGATTGGGCTTATACTCACTGGAGTTTAGAAGATTGAGAGGGGATCTCATTGAAACCTATAAAATTCTGTCAGGCCTGGACAGACTAGATGCAGGAAGGATGTTTCTGATGGCCGGGGAGTCCAGAACCAGGGGTCATAGTCTAAGGATAAGGGGTAAGCCATTTAGGACTGAAATGAGGAGGAATTTCTTCACCCAGAGAGTGGTGAACCTGTGGAATTCTCTGCCAGAGGGCGGTGGAGGCCAGTTCATTAAATATATTCAAGGAAGAGTTGGATATATTTCTTGAGGCTAAAGGGATCAAGGGATATGGGGAGAAGGCAGGGACAGGGTACTGAATTTGGATGATCAGCCATGATCTCATTAAATGGCGGAGCAGGCTCGAAGGGCCGAATGGCCTACTCCTGCTCCTATCTTCTATGTTTCTATGTTTCCTGTTCATGTAAACTCTGTTGTTTTAAGCTAGAAGGAGACGGAATTGGACTTTATGGGTGGGGCAGGGGATAAGGACATAGGAACAGGAGGAGGCCATTCAGCCCCTCGGGCCTGCTCCACCATTCAATTAGATCTTGGCTGCTTTGTACATCAATTCCATTCTCCTGCCTTTGCTCCGTATTCTTTGATACACTTACCCAACAAAAATCTATCATTGCAGGATAACATTCCTTCCTTTCCCAGACAGTCAGCCACCTCCCAAGGTGCAACGCGTGGCCACCTTTGCTCAAGGTTTGTTACACTTCTGCTGGGTTTTATTGCAAGCCCCAGTTTCACTCTGACAGAATTTGGAGGTAACTTTCTACGATGTAGGATTTCCGACACGGAGCTTTGTGTGGCAATAGCAGGAGTTGTGGGCCCTGGATTAGTTCAAGTGCCACTCCAGAGACTTGAGCCCATAATCCAGGCTGACAATCCAGTGCAGTGCTGAGGGAGCGCTGCACTGTCCGAGGTGCCTCTTTCGGAATGAAACGTTAAACCGAGGCCCCGTCTGCCCTCTCGGGTGGATGTAAAAGATCCCACGGCCACTATTCAGAGAAGAGCGGGGGAGTTCTCCCCGGTGTCCCGGCTAATGTCAACACGCTGGATTTGCGGCACTCACAATTTTTGGCCGTCCTGACCCCCCCCCCCCCCCCCGCTCCAATTACTGTCGTGAGGAGCTCAGTGTCGGGAGCCCACAATCATACAGCTGACCCTTGAGCTTTCAAACCTAAACTTTAAAAAAAGGATAATTGCGCACACACCCACAATTGAAAACGGGGAAACAAAATAACAAGCAAACAAATTCTCAAACAGCACAGTTAGGAGGAAAGGAGAGCTGGAACCACCGCACTCTGCACTCGCGCAGTGGTGCACATGTCACAGAGCCGTGTGCCTTCACAAGTGGTGCATTATATATTGCATTGAATGGGAGGTTTACGGATGTGACGGCGTTGGGTTGGCCAGAACACACAAGTCATTTTACATCTGGAGGAAAAGCAACAAGCTGCAGACGCTGGAAATCTGAAACAGGGAAGAGAGAGTCCTGGAAACACTCAGCAGGTTAAGTCAGCGTCCGTGCAGAGCGCGGAGGAGTTAGCGTTTCACACATCAAGCTCTTCTTCAGCAGAACTGGAAGAGATTACAGATGCATTCATTGAAATGTATAAAATTCTGACCGGGCTAGACAGACTGGATGCAGGGAGGATGTTTCCCCTGGCTGGGGGGTCTAGAACGAGGGGGTCACAGTCTCAGGATACGGGGTTGGACATTTAGGACTGAGATGAGGAGAAATTTCTCCACTCAGAGGGTGGTGAACCTGTGGAATTCTCTACCACAGAAGGCTGTGGAGGCCAAGTCACTGAATATATTTAAGGAGATAGATAGATTTTTAGACACAAAAGGCATCAAGGGGTATGGGGAGAGAGCGGGAATATGGTATTGAGATAGAGGGTCAGCCATGATCATATTGAATGGCGGAGCAGGCTCGAAGGGCCGAATGGCCTCCTCCTGCTCCTATTTTTCTATGTTTCTATACATGGCATTTAAATAGGAACAGGACAAAGGGAAGAGGAAAACACACACACGGATAAATACACATACATGCACACACACAAAAGTAGTTCACGTCTGACTGGGCCTTGATGTCTTCGCAGTGAGTCTCAGTGAATTCTACGAGATAATGTTTAGATATTCTGGAAGAGGGTGTTCCTCCAGCCACGTGACAGTTTTACACTACACAATCCACGGAGTCAACTTTATATTTCTTTAGTTCTGTGATTACCAAGACACACACACACACACACATAGGTTGCCTGGACAAGGCCCAGAGGGAAGCAGCTTCCTGCTTAAATTCTTGCCCTACTTATGTTCAGTGATTGCCACTCCAGCACACCTCGTGTCTTTGCTTTCTCAGCCCTTGGGCAGATTTTGCATCAAAGTCGAATTTTGTTTCTTTTCTTAAATGAGCTGATGCGATTAGCCAATAAGGAAGGAGTTTCTTCAGCTTCATCTTCCAATGAAACCCTGCCTTGCTCGAAGGTGCACCATCGGTTACATGGTAAGTCATTCACTCCCGGGCAATTTGATGGGAATTATGGGTGCTTTGATGGGACAGGCTTTCAAATAATGGCGGTTCGGTTGGCCAAGGTGGTTAACAACTGGCTGAAGCTTAAACCAGCTTCAGCGCCCTTCTTTGCTGAATGTATTTCTCCAAGCTCAAACCTCTCATTAACACACTTGCAGCCAATCACCTCTGACAGTATCCCTGTGCGCCAATTTCCCTCTGTAGAGTGGGCCAAGGGCTATCTTCTTCCTCTTCTGATTGGCTGACCTCCTCCTCCCGCTCCATCTCTTGGTCACAGGGCTGGCCCTCTGTGTACTCCTGGATGGTGGGCAGTGCCCCCTGCAGGCTGCAGCGCCGGCGCAGCCCCACCAGCAGAGGCTGGGGCATGGAGCAGATGTCTGCGTTGTTTCCGAGGTCGATCCAGGACAGCGCTGGATACTTGTTTGGCTCCTTCATCATCTCAGTCATGTCCTTGAGAATGAGCCTGGTCAGGCGGTTTCCGTTCAGCGCCAGGTTGGTGAGTTTTGGAAGGGCTGACAGGAAGGGTAACAGAAGGCGCAGGCCATCGTCTGCCAGCTCAGTGAAGCTCAGGTCGATGGAGGTCAGGTGGTCTCCGTTAAGCTGTAAGTAGTACGCTACACGGTGAATGTCCCTGGGAGAGAGTGACATTCCCGATAGATCCAGGGAGTCATTCACGAGTTTCTTCTGCAATGTAGCTTTTAAGCTAGAAAGAAAGATAAATAAATAGGTTATTTCAATCATCGTTCCTTGTTACTGACCTGTCATTTCCAACACCCTGCACTAAACTTGGCCTGCACAGGCCTATGAAGGGATTATAGCCCATCCTCTATCTATAACATGAACCTTGGACCGGGAGAGCAATGAGTCCAAATTCAAAGTCATTTGTGTTTTACTGCATCCAAAATATCGTATGTTAAGGCCAAGTCGGTGAGTCGGATGACAAGTGAGGGATTCGTACCTAAGCACCAGCTACACCTGCGGAAATCAGATATGTGCTGGAGGAGACAGGCACAGACCAACCCCATTCTTACTAGACGGTCAGGAACCAGGGGTATTTATTTACAGGCAGAGCCGAGGAAGTGCACAGGCATACAGTATACCCCCGATCACTGGGGCTGGTCTCTGTCTGACTTCTGCAGTCAGTCAATTGCATTTACATTAGACCCTTATTGTGCCAAATTTAGATTTGATCCCCCATGTTGATCAGAACAGATCCAAGCTGCAACAGTGCAGATTGGAACTTTGCCCCAATGATTACCACAATCGAGCCCTTTAATTGGCAATTTCAATTCCCTCTCCCCTCGTTTCAGATTTCTACCGTGAAACACTGAAGATGGAAATCACCAACCAGTACCAGTAAAACCAGCAACCCTATTGGGAATGCCAATCAGTACCAGTAAAACCAGCAACCCTATTGGGAATGCCAATCAGTACCAGTAAAACCAGCAACCTTACTGGGAATGCCAATCAGTACGAGTAATACCAGCAACCCTACTGGGAATGCCAATCAGTACGAGTAATACCAGCAACCCTATTGGGAATGCCAATCAGTACCAGTAAAACCAGCAACCCTATTGGGAATGCCAATCAGTACCAGTAAAACCAGCAACCCTATTGGGAATGCCAATCAGTACCAGTAAAACCAGCAACCTTACTGGGAATGCCAATCAGTACGAGTAATACCAGCAACCCTATTGGGAATGCCAATCAGTACCAGTAAAAAGCAACTTGAACCAGTTAATCTGCTGACATGGAGTTTAATTGGTCACATAATTACATGACGTAGGCAGTTGGGTAGAATTGTGGGTCAGATCATTGGCCTTTCACCCCGGGACATAGCTGAGGTCCTGCCCAGATTGATGGGATAAGTTTAACCTGTGGGCTGTCCAACACAAGTCCTAGTGTCACACTTCAAAGCTGCCCATAACTTGGCATCAAATTGTCAATCTCACTCCGAGAGGCCACAGGATGTCCGACTGGTGCAGTAAGGAAGGGAGGGTCTTCAGGCGTTGAGGTTATAATACATTGTTAGTGCACAGAAAGAGCTTTCCTCTAAACTTTAGCCATGGCTATGATTATAACTTGCTAAGTGGTCAGTTCCCCAGCACTATTGTACTGTTGATGAGTACCAACTAGTAAACAAAAATGAACATGCCCAATATACACAATCGCTTCCCATAATCCAATCCCTCCATCCCCTCAATCATTCTGGTTGCTCTCTTCTGTATCTTTTCAATAGCTGCAATATCCTTTTTGTTCTGTGGTGACCAGAACTGTACACAATGGCCCAGAAATTCGGGTCTTCTCGGGTGACTACGCACTGGGTACTCACCTGTAAGCCCAATGGAAATGCCGGTTTCGTGCATTCACTGCGCATGCGCGGGAAACCAGAACTTCCGTTCCCTTGAAAGAAGGGGTTGACAGGTGGAACGTGTGCGCAGGAGAGGCAGCGCGTGCGCATCGAACTTACGTTTTTTTCCCAGGTTTCTCCGGGAGGGTAAGTCTCCAGGAGTTACACATATAAAAAGCAGGCGCAAGGCCTGCTTGTAACAAGGTAAGTGGTGAATTAATTAAAATTAAAACATTTTTTCCACAGGTTTATTATTTTTAAATACTTTAAAGAAAGGTAAATTTATTTTTAGCCCCTTTAGAAAATGTAATTAATTTTTTCAAAAATTTAAATTATTGTTTAAAATAGTTATTTTAAAAATGTGATGTTTAAAAAAAAAAATATTTGAAGTTTTAGTGATGTTTTGGGGCTTATAGTATTTATAGGTTTGACAGGTCTTCCTGTCAAACTTATGAATGAAGCATTCCCTGCTACCATTGGCTCTCCATGGCCCACGTGATCCCATGCTAAGCCATTTCAGTAGGCAGTTAAGAGACAACCACATTGCTGTGGGTCTGGAGTCACATATAGGCCAGACTTTGTGTGTAGAATTGTTTCCTAATTTCATTCCTGAAAGGTCTGGCTCTAATTTTTAGACTATGTCCCCTTGTCCTAGACTCCCCAACCAGCGGATATAGTTTCTCTTGATCTACCCTATCAGTTCCCCGTAATATCTTGAAAACTTCGATCAAATCACACCTTAACCTTCTAAATTCCAGGGAATACAGCCCTAGTTTATGTAATCTCTCCTCGTAATTTAACCCTTGGAGTTCGGGTATCATTCTGGTAAACCTTCGCTGCGCTCCCTCCAAGGCCAATATAGCCTTCCTAAGGTGTGGTGCCCAGAACTGCTCCCAGTGCTCCAGGTGTGGTCTAACCAGGGCTTTGTACAGCTGCAGCATAACTTCTACCCCTTGTATTCTAGTCCTCTCGATATAAAGGCCAGCATTCCATTAGCCTTTCTGATTATTTTCTGTACCTGTTCCTGACCTTTTAATGATCTGTGTACCTGGACCCCCCCCCCCCCCACAAGTCTCTTTGGACCTCCACTGTTTTTAGCCTTTCACCATTTAGAAAGTACCCTGTTCTATCCTTTTTAGGTCAAAAGTGGATGACCTCACATTTGCCTACATTGAAATCCATTTGCCACAGTTTTGCCCATTCATTTAATCTATTAATATCTCTCTTTGTAATTTTATGCTTTCATCTACCCTGCTTACAATGCCACCTATCTTTGTGTCATCAGCAAATTTGGATATGTGGCTTTCTATCCTATCATCTAAATTGTTAATAAATGCTGTGAATGGTTAAGGCCTTAACACAGATCCCTGCTGGACACCACTAGTCACCTCCTGCCAGTTTGAGTGCCTACCCATTATCCCTACTCCCTGTTTCCTGCCACTCAGCCAATTTCCTAACCAGGTCAATAATTTGCCCTCAATTCCGTGGGCTTCAACTTTAGCTAACAGTCTCTTATGTGGGACTTTATAGATTGCCTTCTGGAAGTTCATATAAATAACAGCCATTGGCAATTCCCTGTCCACTACTTTAGTCACCTCTTCAAAAAATTCAATCAGGTTTGTCAGGCATGACCTGCCTTTCACAAATCCATGCTGACTCTCACTGATCAACTGAAAATTTTCGAGGTTCAGTCACCCTATCCTTAATTATAGAGTCTAGCAATTTCCCGACAACAGATGTTAGGCTAACTATAATTCCTTGGCTTCCCTCTCTCTGCATTTTTAAATAGCGGAGTGACGTGCGCAATTTTCCAATCTAAAGGAACAGTTCCTGAATCGAGAGAACCTGTCTGCCCAATTCGCAAGTATATTCAAATCCTCCTGTAGCTTATCCTGTTCAGCTTTGCAGTCTGTCACCTTCATTAGCTTTGTATCATCTGCAAATTTAGCCACTGCATTTGTGACTCCTAGCTCCAGATCATTTATAAAGATATTAAACAAAAAAGAGGTCCCAAAACAGACTCCTATGGGATCCCACTGGGAACATTCTCCCAGACTGATGACGATCCCGATACCATTACACTCCGGGTTCTATCAGTCAACCAATTACCGATCCATTGTCAAATATTTCCACCGATTCCCACTTTATTTTCAGTGCCAGCCTCTCCAGAAGAACTTGCTGAAATCCAAGTACACCACATCCACTGCCTTACTCCTATCAAGCTCCATTGCCACACTCGCCTCCGAGTCAGAAGGTTGTGGGTTCAAGTCCCACTCCAGGGACCTGAACACATAAATCCAGGCTGAAACTCCGGTGCAGTGCTGAGGGAGTGCCGCACTGTCGAAGGTGCTGTCTTTTGGATGAGACGTTAAACCGAGGCCCCGTCTGCTCTCTCAGGTGGACGTAAAATATCCCGTGGCACTATTTCGAAGAAGAGCAGGGGAGTTATCCCCGGCGTCCTGGCCAATATTTATCCCTCAACCAACATAACAAAAAACAGATTATCTGGTCATTATCACATTGCTGTTTGTGGGAGCTTGCTGTGCGCAAATTGGCTGCCGCGTTTCCCACATTACAACAGTGATTATACTTCAAAAGTACTCCGTTGGCTGTAAAGCACTTTGAGACGTCTGGTGGTTGTGAAAGGCGCTGTAGAAATGCAAGTCTTTCTTTTGTAATAAGGATTTCAATAACTTTACCCACAATGGACGTTAAACGCGCTGGTCGGTAATTTCTCCGGTCACGTTTGCCTCCCTGTTTATAAACAGGAGCAACATCTGCCTTTCCCCAGTATTCACTGATTTCTGGAATATTGAGTTCCATCTTCAAATCTCAGTGGCAGTGCCAGCACCTCACACTGCTTCGAGACCCTTACCCAAATAGCCCACCACCACTCCATCAGTCTCCAAACCTCTTCTGTTGGTGTGACCTGCAGGTACTGGGAGCTGGTGGTAGCAGTCAGAATAAAGGAGCCATTCTGCACAGGTGCCCGTCTCTGCTGACTGAGTTCTGGCCGCTGGCACTCCCAGTAACAGAGGTGATGCAAATGTCGGCGGTTCAACATCAGTACACAGCAAACCCCCCACTCAGGGAGGCAGTCTCACACATTCACAACCTGCACAGGCACCTCCGTGTACCAGTCAGTCCCAGGCAGAAGGCCAAATGACTGTGGCTGTGTGTAGACATGCTTCTTCAGGAGCACCTTCACTAACCTGATGCCCAGTTGGAAACAGGAGGACTGAGATTGGCAATCTTCTGGTAAAGGTGAGAAACCTACATTTCTTCAAATTAAAACAATCATTTTTTGTAATTCATGAGATGGGTGGTGGGTAATGAGTTATAACAGTGAAGTCAGACAATGGTGACAGGGTAACACATGGGCCGGAGTGTGTCCCACAAGATAAAAGAGGCTTATGACAATTGTACGGTTTATAATACTGTAGAGAACCAAGCTGAATATAGAAAGTACAGAGGAGATCTAAAAAAGGGAATAAGAGGCTCAAAGAGAGAGTCTGAGAATAGATTAGCGACTAACATGAAAGTCTTTTATAAACACAAGTAGTGAAAGGGGTAGTCAGAGGAAGGGTGGAGCCGATTAGGGACCAAAAAGGAGATCTTCTTGTGGAGGCAGAGGGCATGACTGAGGTACTAAATGAGGACTTTGCATCTGTCTTCACTGGAGAAGAGGATGCTGCAATGTCACAGGGAGGAGGCAGTAGTGATATTGGATCGGAGAAAAATAGATAAAGAGGAGGTTCTTAAAAGGTTGGCAGTCCTTAAAGTAGAAAAGTCCCCTGGTCCGGATGGGATGCATCCTCGGTTACTGAGAATCTTCCAATCCTCCTTGGATACGGGAGTGGTGGCAGAGGACTGGAGGATTGCAAATGTTACACCCTGTTCAAAAAAGGGGAGGGGGATGAACCTGGCAACTACAGGCCAATCAGTCTAACAGCGGTGGTGGGTGGGGAAACTTTGAGAGACAATAATCCAGGTCAAAATTAATTAGTATTTGGAAAACTATGGGCAAATAAATGAAAATCAGCATGGATTGGTTAAAGGCAAACTGTGTTTTACTAACTTGATCGAGTTTTTTGATGAAGTAATGGAGAGGGTTGATGAGGGCAGTGTGGTTGATAAAATTAAATTCTGACAGGACTGGACAGACTAGATGCAGGAAGGATGTTCCCGATGGCGGGGGAGTCCAGAACCAGGGGTCACAGCCTAAAGATAAGGGGTAAGCCATTTAGGACAGAGATGAGGAGGAATTT
This sequence comes from Somniosus microcephalus, assembly GCF_052327205.1. Classification (NCBI taxonomy): domain Eukaryota; kingdom Metazoa; phylum Chordata; class Chondrichthyes; order Squaliformes; family Somniosidae; genus Somniosus; species Somniosus microcephalus. The sequence goes on from NC_141005.1 coordinate 77,627,258, forward strand.
CTTCACCCAGAGAGTGGTGAGCCTGTGGAATTCTCTACCACAGAAGGCAGTAGAGGCCAATTCATTAAATATATTCAAGAAGGTGTTGGGTATATTTCTTAAGGCTAAAGGGAGCAAGGGATATGGGGAGAAGGCAGGGGCAGGGTACTGAATTTGGATGATCAGCCATAATCTCATTGAATGGCGGAGCGGGCTCGAGGGGCCGAATGGCCTACTCCTGCTCCTATCTTCTATGTTTCTATGATATTGTGTATATGGACTTTCAAAAGGCGTTTGACAAAGTCCCACATAATAGACTTGTTAGCAAAATTAAAGCCCACAGGATTAAAGGGACAGTGACAGCATGGATACAAAACTGGCTACGGGACAGAAAGCAGAGCGTAGCGGTGAACGGTTCTTTATCAGACTGGAGGGAAGTGTACAACCCAGGGGTTGGTATTAGGACCACTGCTCTTGTTGATATATATTAATAACCTGGACTTGTGTATACAGGGCATAATTTCAAAGTTTGCAGATGACACGAACTGTAGTAAACAGTGAGGCGGATAGTAACAGAATTCAGGAGGACATAGACAGACTGGTAAAATGGGCAGACACATGGCCAATTAAATTTAATGTAGAGAAGTGTGATGTGATACATCTTGGTAGGAAGAATGGGAACGGTAGCAGAGTGGTCATGTCACTGGACTAGTAATCCAGAGGCCTGAACTAATGATCCAGACACGTGAGTTCAAATCCCACCACGGCAGCTGGGAATTTAAATTCAGTTAATTAAATAAATCTGGAATAAAAAGCTAGCATCAGTAATCTTCTTCTTCTTCTTAGGCAGTCCCTCGGAACCGAGGATGACTTGCTTCCACACTAAAAATGAGTTCTCAGGTGACTGATGAGTCCAATGCGGGACCTACAGTCTCTGTCACAGGTGGGGCAGACAGTGGTTGAAGGGGCGGGCGGGTGGGTTGACCTGTGCTTGGCTTCCGCTTGCTCCCGGCGAAGAGACTCGAGGTGTTCGGCGCCTTCCCGATGCTTCTCCTCCACTTTGTGTGGTCTTGGGCCCGGGATTCCCAGGTGTCGGTGGGGATGTTACACTTTTTCAAGGAGGCTTTGAGGGTGTCCTTGAAGCATTTCCTCTTTCCACCTGGGGCTCTCTTGCCATGCCGGAGCTCCGAGTAGAGCGCTTGTTTTGGGAGTCTCGTATCGGACATGCAGACAATGTGACCCGTCCATCGGAGCTGATCGAGCGTGGTCAAAGCTTCGATGCTGGGGATGTTGGCCTGAGCAAAAACACTGACGTTGGTGCGCCTGTCCTGCCAATGGATTTGCAGGATCTTGCGGAGGCAGCGTTGGTGGTCCCTCTCCAGCGCTTTGAGGTGCCTGCTGTACATGGTCCATGTCTCTGAGGCATACAGCAGGGGGGGTATCACTGCTGCTCTGCAGACCACGAGCTTGGTGCTGGTAATGGTAACCATGGTAATGGTAACCATGAAACTATTGGATTGTCGTAAAAATCCATTTGGTTCACGAATGTCCTTTAGAACATAAGAACATAAGTAGTAAGAGCAGGAGCAGGCCACACGGCCCTTCGAGCCTGCTCCACCATTCAATAAGATCATGGCTGATCATCGACCTCAACTCCACTTTCCCGCCCGATCTCCATATCACTTGATTCCCCTAGAGTCCAAAAATCGATCAATCTCAGCCTCGAATATACTCAAAGACTCAGCATCTACAGCGCTCTGGGGCAGTGAATTCCAAAGATTCACAACCCTCCGAGTGAAGAAATTCTTCCTCATTTAAGTCTTAAATGGCCAAGCCCCTTATCCTGAGACTATGCCCCCTAGTTCTAGACACTCCAGCCAGGGGAAACAGCCTGTCTGCATCGACCCTGTCAACCCCCTTCAGAATCTTGTATGTTCAATGAGATCACCTCTCATTCTTCTAAACTCGAGAGAGTATCGGCCCATTCTACACAATCTCTCATCCTAGGACAACCCTCTCATCCGAGGAATCAATCTAGTGAACCTTCGTTGCACCGCCTCCAAGGCAAGTATATCCTTCCTTAGATAAGGAGACCAAACCTGTGCCCAGTACTCCAGGTGTGGTCTCGCCAAGGCCCTGTACAATTGTAGCAAGACTTCCTTACTCTTATACTCCAACCCCCTTGCAATAAAGGCCAACATGCCATTTGCCTTCCTTATTGCTCGCTGTACCTGCATGCTAGCTTTCTGTGTTTCTTGCATGAGGACACCCAAATCTCTCCGAACATCAACATTTGAAAGTTTCTCACCATTTAAAAAATATTCTGTTTTTCTATTCTTCCTACCAAAGTGAATAACCTCACATTTCCCCACATTATACTCCATCTGCCACCTTACTGCCCACTCACTCAGTCTATCTATATCCCTTTGCAGACTCTGTGTTCTCCTCACAGCTTACTGTCCCACCTCGCTTTGTATCATCAGCAAACTTGGATTCATTATCGGTCCCTTCATCTAGGTCATTAATATAGATTCTTCTTATGTTCTTATAGCTGAGGCTCAAGCACTGATCTGTGCGGTATCCCACTAGTTACAGCCTGCCAACCTGAAAAAGATCCGTTTATCCCTACTGTCTGTTTTCTGTTCGCTAACCAATCCTCTGTCCATGCTACTATATTACCCGCAACCCCATGAGCCCTAATCTTGTGTAATAACCTTATCGAATGCTTTTTGGAAATCCAAATATATGACATCCACTGGTTCCCCTTTATCTACCCTGCTAGTTACATCCTCAAAAAACTCTAATACATTTGTCAAACACGATTTCCCTTTCATAAAACCATGTTGACTCTGCCTAATCATGTTATGATTTTCTCAGTGCCCCGATACCACTTCCTTAACAATGGATTCCAGCATTTTCCCGACGACTGAGGTCAGGCTAACTGGCCTGTAGTTCCCCGTTTTTTCTCTCCCTCCTTTCTTGAATAGTGGTGTTACATTTGCGACCTTCCAATCTGCTGGGACAATTCCAGAGTCTAGGGAATTTTGGACGATCAAAACCACTATCCACTATCTCTTCAGCCACCTCTTTTAGAACCCTAGGATGTAGGCCGTCAGGTTCAGGCAATTTGTCAGCTTTTAGTCCCATTAGTTTCTCTAGTACTTTTTCTCTACTGATATTAATTACGTTAAGTTCCTCACCCTCGTTAGACCGTTTAGGGAAGGAAATTTGCCGTCCTTACCTGGTCTGGCTCCAGACCCATAGTAATATGGTTGACTCTTAACTGCCCTCTGAAATGGTGCAGCAAGCCACTAAATTGTACACAACCGCTAGAAAGAATAAGAATAAAACCGGACGGACCACCCGGCATCGACCTCAGCACCGCCTACGGACACGGCAATGGCACACCCAGCCCAGTCGACCCAGCAAAGTTCTCCTCACCAACATCTGGGGACTTGTGCCAAAATTGGGAGAGCTGTCCCACAGACGAGTCAAGCAACAGTCTGACAGTCATACTCACAGAATCATACCTTTCAGCCAATGTCCCAAGCTCCTCCATTACCATCCCTGGGTATGTCCTGTCCCACCAGCAGGACAGACCCACCAGGGGTGGCGGCACAGTGGTATACAGTCGGGAAGGAGTGGCCCTGGGAGTCCTCAACATTGACTCCGGACCCCATGAAGTCTCATGGCTTCAGGTCAAGCATGGGCAAGGAAGCCTCCTGCTGATTACCACCTACCGCCCTCCCTCAGCTGATGAATCAGTTCTCCTCCATGTTGAACACCACTTGGAAGAAGCACTGAGAGTAGCAAGGGCACAGAATGTACTCTGGGTGGGGAACTTCAATGTACATAACCAAGAGTGGCTCGGTAGCACCACTACTGACCGAGCTGGCCGAGTCCTGAAGGACATAGCTGCCAGTCTGGGCCTGCGACAGGTGGTGAGAGAACCAACACGAGGGAAAAACCTACTTGACCTTGTTCTCACCAATCTACCTGTCGCAGATGCATCTGTTCATGACAGTATTGGTAGCAGTGATCACCACACAGTCATTGTGGAGACAAAGTCCCGTCTTCACACTGAGGACACCCTCCATCGTGTTGTGTGGCACTACCACTGTGCTAAATGGGATAGATTCAGAACAGATTTAGCAGCTCAAAACAGGGCATCCATGAGGCGCAGTGGGCCATCAGCAGCAGAACTGTATTCCACCACAATCTGTAACCTCATGGCCCGGCAGATCCCTCACTCTACCATTACCACCAAGCCAGGGGACCAACCCTGGTTCAATAAGGAGTGTAGAAGAGCATGCCAGGAGCAGCACCAGGCGTACCTAAAAATGAGGTGCCGACCTGGTGAAGCTGCAACACAGACTAGTCATGCATGCTAAACAGTGGAAGCAGCATGCTATAAACAGAGCTAAGCGATCCCACAACCAACGGATCAGATCAAAGCTCTGCAGTCCTGCCACATCCAGTCGTGAATGGTGGTGGACCATTAAACAACTAACGGGAGGAGGAGGCTCCATGAATATCTCCATCCTCAATGATGGTGGAGCCCAGCATGAGTGCAAAAGACAAGGCTGAAGAGTTTGCAACCATCTTCAGCCAGAAGTGCCGAGTGGATGATCCATACCGGCCTCCTCCTGTGGTCCCCACCATCACAGAAGCCAGTCTTCAGCCAATTCTATTCACTCCACGTGATATCAAGAAACAGCTGAGCGTACTGGATACAGCAAAGGCTATGGGCCCCGACAACATCCCGGCTATCGTGCTGAAGACTTGTGCTCCAGAACTGGCCGTGCCTCTAGCCAAGCTGTTTCAGTACAGCTACAACACTGGCATCTACCTGACAATGTGGAAAACTGCCCAGTTATACCCTGTCCACAAATCCAATCTGGCCAATTATCGCCCCATAAGCCTACTCTCAATCATCAGCAAAGTGCTATCAAGTGGCACTTCCTCACCAATAACCTGCTCACTGATGCCCAGTTTGGGTTCCGCCAAGACCACTCGGCTCCCGACCTCATTACAGCCTTGGTCCAAACATAGACAAAGGAGCTGAATTCCAGAGGTGAGGTGAGAGTGACTGCCCTTGACATCAAGGCAGCATTTGACCGAGTGTGGCATCAAGGAGCCCGAGTGAAACAGAAGTCAATGGGAATCAGGGGGAGGGGAAACACTCCACTGGCTGGAGTCATACCTAACACAAAGGAAGATGGTTGTGGTGGTTGAAGATCAATCATCACAGCCGCAGGACATCGCTGCAGGAGTTCCTCAGGATAGTGACCTAGGCCCAACCATCTTCAGCTGCTTCATCAATGACCTTCCCTCCAACATAAGGTCAGAAATGGGATGTTTGCTGATGACTGCACAGTGTTCAGTGCCATTCACAACTCCTCACATAATGAAGCAGTCCATGCCCGCATGCAACAAGACCTGGACAACGTTCAAGCTTGGGCTGATAAGTGGCAGGTAACATTCGCGTCACAGAAGTGCCAGGCAATGACTATCTCCAACAAGCGAGAGTCTAACCACCTCCCCTTGACATTCAACGGCATTACCATTGCCGAATCCCCCACCATCAACATCCTGGGGGGGGGGTCACCATTGACCAGAAACTTAACTGGACCAGCCACATAAATACTGTGGCAACAAGAGCAGGTCAAAAAGGCTGGGTATTCTGCGGCGAGTGTCTCACCTCCTGACTCCCCAAAGCCTTTCCACCATCTACAAGGCACAAGTCAGGAGTGTGATGGAATACTCTCCACTTGCCTGGGTGAGTGCCGCTCCAACATCCCCACATACTGCACATTCCTTAAAACCCAGCTCTTTCATCAGTGCTAATATGTCCTTTTGTGGCTCGGTGCCAAATTTTGTTTTATGATGCTTCCGTGAAGTGTCTTGGGACGTTTTACTACGTTAAAGGCACTATATAAATATACGTTGTTGTTGTTATTGGACAAGCACTGTAGGTACAAAGACAGGATTCCCTTTCCTTGAACATTACACCGGTTCACTATTGCATCGGATTTTGTATTAAATCAGCTGCCCAGTGGATGGTGACTGCAGTCAGGGTGTTGAGTCCTGGCTTCAATCTCAATGTGTTTGCTTTCTCTCAGTAATGTCTGCTTTCAGTATCTGTGGAAAGGCTTTCTTTGAGTGTTACATTGGCATGCTTGACGTGAGTTATGGGTGCCCGTCACCGCCCCCCGCCCCCGCTTTGGGTAATGTACGGTTATGGGGGGGTTTATTCTCTCAGTGTTACAATCAGTCAGTTAGCAAACATGACTTTGAAAAACATAAAGCATCCAGCACAGACTGGTGCTCCCAGCGGAGAGGGAGAGAGCATCAACTCTGCCTCTGATCTGAAGTGACGCTTAATTCACGCAGCTTTGATGAGTCTTATTTTTGCACCGCTCTGACCTTCAGGTGCCTTTGTTTATGAAAGGGTTGGCTCTGGAAACCAGACCTGGGCCGGCACAGAGATGCGGCAAGGGGTGGAATTATGGCTCGAGTTCGGAGCTTAGCTTTGATGATGAAAATTAATTGAATTTTTTCTAATTATAAGGACACCTCCACATAATGAGGCACAGGAGGAGGTGGAAAATGGTCTTTCATTATAAAAAACACTTTGGTATCGAATTTATGTCTTTGAAATTCCTGGAAGGCCTGCTCAAAAACAGGAATGCCCAGTCCAAAATTGGACTGGATCAAGTCTGGAGGGAAGTCGGGATCGGGAAGCCATGAGAGGAGGGGGGCGGGTAGATCTTGACTCTGCGCGAGAGTGTAAAACAGGTGATAACCAATCGGCAGCCTTGGCCGATTTAGCCGTGGCCCGAATGCCCGGGAGACGAGGTGTGGGCCTCTGCCCTGCTAAACTTGCTATTGCGTCCCCCTGTTTCTCCTCTGGAAAACCGGTGCGGACATATTGAATTTGGACCCCAGTCCCTTTAACTTTCTGACTGAAATTCTCAGAGTGAACAGACAGCCAGGCCCCGTGCCACAGGCGTCAGTCTGCGTTTCCATGATTTGCTCCAACAGCTCACTGACCCGGCACTACAGACACTCGGGCTATTCGTTAATAATGCACGGAGGCTGCCGACAACACTCTGCACATTGCCATAAAAAGCCAATTAAAGAACCATCACAAACCCATTAAAGGGTCGTGAAGAAGCCACATTCCTTTCACTTCATTTGTCTCTTAAATCTCAGAAAATCAGCCTCCCTTATTAGCACTGGGTCCGCAGAGCTCCTCCGCCCCTCCCAGCCCGCCCTGACACCCTCCACGCTGGGCACAGATGCTTTCAAACGGCTGGATGGGGAGGGGAAGGGGCGGGAAGGGAGGGGGGGAGGGGAGGGGGTGTGGAAGGGAGGTGGAGGGGGTACTGTCTCTTGTTCTCTCTGATTGTAGTGTATGTACTTTGCAGAAGGAACTATATTCTGCAGCCCCTGTATACTGCAGTACCAGTAGTGACCACCCCTGTATATAAGCCTGTGTAGTAACTTTGCATAGTTAGTTCCAGTTTGTCTCCACTCAGTAAAGACCTGTTATAACCAACTCCGGCAGTCCGTGTCTCAATTACACACGGACATAATACTGATGTCACAGACTTTATTCACTGTCTTCCCACAATGGCATCACCAATGCAAAGTCATGCAACAGTAGGCTGACCATACACCCCCATTTTCCAGGGACACTCCCCGGATGAGGTACTGTGTCTCCCCGGGCAAACAATGTCCCCGGAAGAGTCCCTGGTTCATGAAACTCATGCCCGAAAACCCTAGCTGCCATTTTATTTGAATAAGCTCCATTCATCCTAATTGCAGCTCAAGTAAATCCGCGCCCACACTCAGGGACCCAGAGATGGACCAATCAACAGGGCCCATTGTTGATTGACAGATTTATTGCCCATTGAAAGGGCAGAGTCTGCTGATCTCAACTGGAGAAGAGTTGAGAGCTCGACAATTAGCTTCATGGTCTCGGGAGGGGAAGAAAATCAGCCAGGGTGCCAACTATTACTGTCCAGTGGTGTGTGTGCACGTGTGTGTGTGTGTGTGAGAGTGTGTGTGCATGTGTGTGTGTGTGTGTGCACGTGTGTGTGTGTGCATGTATGCACGTGTGTGTGTGCGCGTGTATGTGTGTGCACGTGTGTGTGTGCGCGTGTGTGTGCGTACGTGCACGTCTGTGTGTGTGTGTGTGTGCGTGCACCTTTTCAAATGTAGCTTAGGATGGTTCCTAGGTGGGACCCTAGGAGGAGCATCCGACTGTTTACTTCTGCGTGCTATATTAGCTTTGAGACAATGAAGGTCATTAAGGGCCGGTGCTGTGTATCTCTTGCCACGACGGTAGCATGCTTTTCATTCATTCTGCCCAGTTGAGGTTTGAGCTGAGCTGGTGGAGCGATACTGCAAGGCTCCACACCAAGGGGGTGGTATTTCAATCAAGGAGGTAACTTTGATTGACAGCTTGGTGGACCAATCTGTTTGAGCATTTCAGTAGGAAGAATAAGGAAGTCGCCTGCTTCTTGGATAATGAGAGTCTACATGGGGTGGAGGGGTCCGGGGCACTGAGACACCAATCACTAGTCTACATGGGGTGGAGGAGTGGAGGGGTCCGGGGCACTGAGACACCAATCACTAGTCTACATAGGGTGGAGGAGTGGAGGGGTCTGGGGCACAGAGACACCAATCACTAGTCTACATAGGGTGGAGGAGTGGAGGGGTCTGGGGCACAGAGACACCAATCACTAGTCTACATGGGGTGGAGGAGTGGAGGGGTCCGGAGCACAGAGACACCAATCACTAGTCTACATGGGGTGGAGGAGTGGAGGGGTCCGGGGCACTGGGACACCAATCACTAGTCTACATGGGGTGGAGGAGTGGAGGGGTCCGGAGCACAGAGACACCAATCACTAGTCTACATGGGGTGGAGGAGTGGAGGGGTCCGGGGCACTGAGACACCAATCACTAGTCTACATGGGGTGAAGGAGTGGAGGGGTCCGGGGCACTGAGACACCAATCACTAGTCTACATGGGGTGGAGGAGTGGAGGGGTGGAGGGGTCCGGGGCACTGAGACACCAATCACTAGTCTACATGGGGTGGAGGAGTGGAGGGGTCCGGGGCACTGAGACACCAATCACTAGTCTACATGGGGTGGAGGAGTGGAGGGGTGGAGGGGTCTGGGGCACAGAGACACCAATCACTAGTCTACATGGGGTGAAGGAGTGGAGGGGTCTGGGGCACAGAGACACCAATCACTAGTCTACATGGGGTGGAGGAGTGGAGGGGTCCGGAGCACAGAGACACCAATCACTAGTCTACATGGGGTGAAGGAGTGGAGGGGTCCGGAGCACAGAGACACCAATCACTAGTCTACATGGGGTGAAGGAGTGGAGGGGTCTGGGGCACAGAGACACCAATCACTAGTCTACATGGGGTGGAGGAGTGGAGGGGTGGAGGGGTCTGGGGCACAGAGACACCAATCACTAGTCTACATGGGGTGGAGGAGTGCTGCGAGAGTGCTGGGAAAGAGTGCGAGAGCGGGAGCAGTCAAACAACAACAACTGCAAAACCACTAAAGTGACGTCACAACCAAGGAAGGAGCTGATTGGTAAGTAGGAGCTGGTGAGTATTTCTACAGTCCAGTCGTTAAAGTAAAAGTAAGGTCTCTAGTGTATTGAATATTCTTTAATTTAAAGGAAGTAAAGGGAGTAAATTAAGGTTAGGACATGGCAGGACAGCTCAACTGCGTGGAGTGCTCCTTCTGTTCTAGGTGGGAAGTCAGGGACACTTTAGGTGTCCAGGGCGAACAGATGTGCAGGAAGTGTCTCCAGCTGCAGCTACTCGACATCCGCTTTTCGGAACTGGAGCTGCAGCTGGAGTCACTGTGGAGCACCTGCGAAGCTGAGATCTTCGTGGATAGCACGTTTAACGAGGTGGTCACACCGCAGGTAAAGAGTGCACAGGCAGACAGGGAATGGGTGACCGCCAGACAGAGTAAAAGAACTAGGAAGGTAGTGCAGGAGTCCCCTGGGTCCATCTCCCTCTCCAACAGATTTTCTGTTTTGGATACTGCTGGGGGAGATGGTTTCTCAGGGGAATTTTTAAATTTTTTTTATTCATTGATGGGATGTGGGTGTCGCTGGCTAGGCCTGCATTTAGTGCCCATCCCTAATTGCCCTTGAGAAGATGGTGGTGAGCCGCCTTCTTGAACCGCTGCAGTCCATATGGTGTAGGTACACCCACAATGCTGTTAGGAAGGGAGTTCCAGGATTTTGGCCCAGCGACAGTGAAGGAACGGCAATACAGGTCCAAGTCAGGATGGTGTGTGGCTTGGAGGGGAACTTGTAGGTGGTGATGTTCCCATGCGTCTGCTGCCCTTGTCCTTCTAAGTGGTAGAGGTCACGGGTTTGGAAGGTGCTGTTGAAGGAGCTTTGGCGAGTTGCTGCAGTGCATCTTGTAGATGGTACACACTGCAGCCACAGTGCGCTGGTGGTGGAGGGAGTGAATGTTGAAGGTGGTGGATGGAGTGCCAATCAAGCGGGCTGCTTTGTCCTGGATGGTGTTGAGCTTCTTGAGTGTTGTTGGAGCTGCACTCATCCAGGCAAGTGGAGAGTATTCCATCACACTCCTGACTTGTGCCTTGTAGATGGTGGAAAGGCTTTGGGGAGTCAGGAGGTGAGACACTCGCCGCAGAATACCCAGCCTCTGGCCTGCTCTTGTAGCCACAGTATTTATATGGCTGGTCCAGTTCAGTTTCTGATCAATGGTAACCCCCAGGATGTTGATAGTGGGGGATTCAGCGATGGTAATGCCATTGAATGTCAAGGGGAGATGGTTAGAGTCTCGCTTGTTGGAGATGGTCATTGCCTGGCACTTGTGTGGTGCGAATGTTACTTGCCACTTGTCAGCCCAAGTCTGAATGTTGTCCAGGTCTTGCTGCATATGGACACGGACTGCGTCAGTATCTGACGAGTCTCGAATGGTGCTGAACAGTGTGCAATCATCAGCGAACATCCCCACTTCTGACCTTATGATGGAGGGAAGGTCATTGATGAAACAGCTGAAGATGGTTGGGCCTAGGACACTACCCTGATTCAGAGGTGTGTGTGGACTGTGCAGTATCACTGAGTTGAACCACATAATGTAGGTGAAGTGTCTGATGGCCCAGAACGTGGCCACACAAGTGTCTTTCGCAAGTGGAGTAAGTCAGTTCAGCGCCCCTTAAGATGCTAGAGGCCAGTGCAAGAGCCCAGTCCGTGGCACTACGAGTGGCTCAGCTGCACAGGAGGGGAGGAGAAAGAGTGAGAGAGCAATAGTGATAGGGGATTCTATCGTAAGGGGAACAGGTAGACGTTTCTGTGGCCGCAGACGCGACTCCAGGATGGTATGTTGCCTCCCTGGTGCCAGGGTCAAGGATGTCACTGAACGGCTACAGGGCATTCTGAAGGGGGAGGGCGAACAGTCAGAGGTCGTGGTTCACATTGGTACCAACGAGATGGGTAGGAAGAGGGATGAGGTCCTGCAACAAGAATTTAGGGAGCTAGGTAGCAGATAAAAAAGCAGGACCTCAAAGGTTGTAATCTCTGGATCACTCCCGGGGCCACGTGCTAGTGAGTATAGGAATAGGAGGATAGAGCAGATGAACGCGTGGCTAAACAGTTAGTGCAGGAGGGAGGGCTTTAGTTTCCTGGATCACTGGCTCTGCTTTTGGGGAAGGTGGAACCTGTACAAGTCGGACGGGTTGCACCTGAACCGGAACGGGAACGGGACCAACATCCTTGCGGGGAGGTTTGCTAGTACTGTTGGGGGTGGATTTAAACTAACTTGGCAGGGGGATGGGATACGGAGTGGAGCTATAGTAGGGGGTGATGCACAGCCAAATATAGAGGAAAAAACAAGTCAGCCTGGAAGGCAGATCAAATATGTAATGGCACAAGGGAGTATGGCAAGGCTGGATGGCATTTATTTTAATGCAAGGAATCTTGCGAGTAAGGCAGATGAATTGAAGGTGTTGATGAACACATGGGAGTATGATATTGTTGCTATCACGGAGACATGGTTGAGGGAGGGGCAGGATTGGCAGCTCAATATTCCGGGGTATAGAATCTTCAGGCTCGGCGGAGGGGGGTGTAAAAGAGAAGGGGGTGTCGCAATATTAATCAAGGAGTCAATTACTGCTGTAAGGAGGGATGATACCTTAGCAGGTTCCTCTAATGAGGCCATATGGGCAGAACTTAAAAACAAAAAGGGGGCAAGCACTTTGCTGGGAGTGTACTATAGGCCCCCAAACAGTCAGGGGGAGATTGAGGAACAGATATGTAGGCAAATCTCAGAGAAGTGTAGAAATAATAGGGTAATAATAGTAGGGGATTTCAACTTCCCCAATATTAACTGGGATAGTCAGAGTGTGAAAGGTTTAGAGGGTGCGGAATTCTTAAAGTGCATCCAGGAGAGCTTTTTGAGCCAGCATGTAGAAAGTCCTACAAGAGAGGGGGCGGTACTGGACCTAATTCTAGGGAATGTAGCCGGGCAAGTGGTAGATGTGTCAGTAGGAGAGCATTTTGGTGACAGTGACCATAATTCGGTGAGATTTAAGGTAGTCATGGAAAAGGACAAAGGTGGACCGGAAATAAAGGGGGAAGGCCGATTTTAATATGATAAGGCAGGATCTGGCCAAACTGGACTGGGATCAGCTACTTGTAGGAAAATCCACATCAGAGCAGTGGGAGTCTTTCAGAAAGGAAATAGAGAGAGTACAGCGCCAAAATGTTCCCGTAAAGGTCAAGGGTGGGACCAACAAGCCCAGGGAACCCTGGATGTCAAGGGATATACAAGAATGGATTAGGAAAAAAAAGGGAGGCTTTTGGCAGATACAAAGGACTAAAAACAGTGGAAGCCCTAGAGGAGTATAAAAAGTGCGGGGGGGTACTTAAAAAATAAATTAGGAGAGCAAAGAGGGGGCATGAAAAAACTCTGGCGGGCAAAATAAAGGAAAATCCCAAGGTGTTTTATAAGTATATTAAGGGCAAGAGGATAACTAGGGAAAGAGTAGGACCCATTAGGGACCAAAGTGGCAATCTGTGTGTAGAGCCGGACGATGTGGGTGAGGTTTTAAATGAATTTTTTGCATTTGTGTTCACTATGGAGAAGGACGATGTAGGCATAGAAATCAGGCAGGGGGATTGTGATATACTTGAACAAATTAGTATTGAGAGGGAGGAGGTACTAGCAGTTTTAGCGGGCTTAAAAGTGGATAAATCCCCAGGCCCAGATGAGATGTATCCCATGCTGCTGTGTGAGGCAAGGGAGGCGATTGCAGGGGCTCTGACACAAATTTTCAGAACCTCTCTGGCCACAGGGAGGTGCCAGAGGACTGGAGGACAGCTAACGTAGCAGCATTATTCAAGAAGGGTAGTAGGGATAAACCAGGGAATTACAGGCCTGTGAGCCTAACATCAGTGGTAGGGAAATTATTGGAAAAAATTCTGAGGGACAGAATTAGTCTCCACTTGGAGAGGCAAGGATTAATCAAGGATAGTCAGCATGGCTTTGTCAGGGAGAGATCATGTCTAACCAATTTGATTGAATTTTTCGAGGGGGTGACTAGGTGTGTGGATGAGGGTAGTGCAGTTGATGTGGTATACATGGATTTCAGTAAGGCAACATGAAGTAACACCGTTCCTACCGGGACCACTTGACTCGTCCTCAACCTCCCAGCTGCCGACCCCAACACATCACAGGCTCCGGAACAGACGGCCCCAGGCAAGGAGGGTGTAATTCACTGCTCAAATATACAAACCCCGGGCCCGTCACAGGCCCTGCACTTACAGGAGCCACCGAGTCCCGACAGCATTGAGTGGGAGTCCGCGCCGTCCTCCTGCCAGCCTGAGGGCTTATCCTGTCCCGACCCGACACCTCGCCGAACTTTGCTCCCGGACAGGAAGCACATTCGGCTGCCACTTACCGATTACTGACATCACACGGTGAGGCGCGACCGGGGGAGAAAGAAAATTGCGAGATTTGACAGTTCTATCGTGAGATAATCAGTGAGGCTTAACTTTACTTTGAAATGGTGCTTCTTGCGATAACTTCACGAGAGTTGGCATCTCTGAGGTTGTGTCAGCTTTTCAGAAGTCTTCAACAGCCTTTCCAAGTTTTATAGGCTGGCTTGTATGATCGTTCCAGACTAGACTGCACCCGTAAAATTACTCCCACCACACAACAGGGCATTTTGTTCCAAAGGCCCAATCCAAGGCTTGTGTATGTTGTGCAGAAAGCCCTTCTTGCACTCTTCTTGCCCGTGGTATTTTAAATGGAGTTGGGAATCTGAGGTAAAAGGGGTTAAAACTAGCGGCAGGTCCTTTTTCAAATGGTGATTGAGGGGGTGGATGGGAGTGTATTGTACCTGCCCCAATCCCCTTGCTGTCAGGGGCTTAGCTGCGGATGGGGGCGGTGCGAAAACATCATGACATCGATCCCCATCTGTTAGAGGAAGAACAAACCATCCGAGCTAAGCCAGCGAGTCCCGGCCTGCTCACAGCCCTGTGCGGATTGGAAGACCTATTCTGACACTTGGGCCGATCATGCCGCCGGTGCCCTGCTCCTTTCTGCCTCGCTCCTTCGGGTCAGCTTGCACCTGCACCTCCCTTGCCTTGGTTTGTGCCACTGTTGCTATAGAAACCGCAGCCTTTCCTCCCTGTGAGCCGGAGAGGAGCATTGCCATCCGTGCCCAGGACTGTGTCATTACAGAACGGGGTTCCCACCCACGCAGTCACACTCCTGGGACATCAGGCCCAGACCTTTCCCCTCCACTTCCACTGACGCTTTAGTCAACGCTCCACTGGATGCTGCTAAGATGATTTTTAATCTGCAACTTTATTTTACCGGCCAAATGGGACTTTAATGGCATCCCATTGAGTTAGGTCTGTGTCACCCTGCAAAATAAACAACCCCGCCCACGCAAATCTCGTTGGCTTGAGGCAGATGGAATGGAATTACTTTACCTCTGTTAAAGGGGCAGCCAAATCCTGATGAATTTAAAGGTACACTACATCAGCGTTCCCTCCAAGCTGCACTGCCACCCGTTCGCACAACTCTCTGTCCATCCCACGCAGCCCGGCTTTTCCAATGTCAAATTTCGCACCTGCCCGAAACTTGGAATGGGCTGCACAGCCCGTTAAAGGAACCACACACCCAAATTTAAAATTAGGGGTAACATTGCACTACATGCAACTGTGAGGCCACAGTTAGAGCACTGCGTGCAACAGTAGGTGCACGATTAGAGGGATAATATTAACGTCACAGAGAGTGTGCAGCGTAGATTCACCAGGATGATGCCATGGTTGGGAAACTCTAGTTATGAGGAGAGACTTGAGATACTGGGACTATTTCCACTGGAGCAGAGAAGATGATTCGATTTAAGAGAGATTTTTAAAGGCGAATAGGGAAAGACAATCTCCTCTGTTTGGAGAGTCAATGCCCACAATGTACCTTTAAGGGAACTACAGCCAGAACAGGTGGCAGCTGCTCCATGTTTAACATATAGGGTTAGAGAGTACCGCTGATTATCGTGTGTGAGTGCATTGTATGACACTCCCCTGCCCACTGTATCACAAAGGCATTGCCTGCATCAGCAACACTGAAATAGCAGGCAGGGAATGTCATGCGTGTGTGCTACATGTCAATCCGCTAATATGGGCAACAGGAATCTATAGGGCTGGATTTTGATACTGGAGGCGTGTAGGAGGCGGGACTACAACTTTTGGGGTTGTAGTCCCGCCTCCATCGAGTTGTGGCCAACCCACGCGATTTTCACTTGATTGACCTTGTTGACCCGCCCAGCAGGCTCAGCAGGCCAATTAAAGGCCACCCGGCAACAGGTGACGTCACAGATTGACATTTCATCTGTCAAGAGCTTTTGACAGATGAAATATCAGCGTTTCACAGCTGTTTGAAGCTGTCAAACACTGACAATCTGGACTCCAAGTTAATTCCTTCCTCTCAGGCTGATTTAGAGATCTCTCCAGAACAGAAAGCTGAATGCTGCAACTTTTGACAGCTCGCGGCTATTCTGCTTTCTGTGCCGCTGAGATGAAGGACTCCCGAGACCCGAAGGAAGGAAGGCAGTAAAGGTAAGTAAAACTTCTTTAAACACTTTACACACACCAAACACACTTACCTCTGCACTCATGCACCCATCACTCACCTGAACACCGGACATCTCGACCCCTCCAAGCCCTTCAGCCCGACGGTCCGCCTCGCTAACTTGGCGTGGTTTGGAGCCGTCGGGAATCCCACACTTCAGGAATAAAAATAGGGATTAGGCTAAAAACTGCCCGTTAACTACCTGTTAACAAGCAGTTAATTGGCACTAATCCCCTTCCTGCCTCGGGGAGGCGGGTCCCAGCACAGGTCGGGTATCCGCCTCCTGGGAAACGGGCATGGAGGCGGGTTGGGGGCGGGATGGGTTCGTGCCCCCCCGATTTCGAGATTTTAACCCCCCACACGCCTCCAATCCCGCCTCCACGGCCCAATGAAAATCCTGCCCATAGTCTATAGTGCTCTGGTGCAACAAACTCATGCAGTATGTTTTTGAACGGAGGTTGCTGTGCCAGTGGATGGTCAATGCACGGGGTGAGGAAGGGGGGAATGAATGGGGATGTAGTGCATTGGTGACACTGTTTCACACAACGGAATTTTTGTATGGGGCCTGTCTCTATAAGCAGTGTTTAATGTGTGTGTCATACTGGAGCCTGTCTCTTTAAGTAGTGTTTAATGTGTGTGTAATACTGGAGCCTGTCTCTTTAAGCAGTGTTTAAGTGTATGTAATACTGGAGCCTGTCTCTTTAAGCTGTGTTTAATGTGTGTGTAATACTGGAGCCTGTCTCTTTAAGCAGTGTTTAATGTGTGTGTAACAGAGTCATAGAGTTATACAGCACAGAAAGAGGCCCTTCGGCCCATCGTGTCTGCGCCGTCCATCAATCCCTGTCCAGTCTAATCCCATTTTCCAGCATTTGGCCCATAGCCTTGTATGCAGTGGCATTTCAAGTGCTCATCCAAATGCTTCTTGAATGTTGTGAGGGTTCCTGCCTCTACCACCCTTTTAGGCATTGAGTTCCAGATTCCAACCACCCTCTGGGTGAAAAAGTTCCTCCTCAAATCCCCTCTAAACCTCCTGCCCCTTACCTTGAATCTATGCCCCCTTGTTATTGACCCCCCTATTAAGGGGAAAAGTTCCTCTTTATCTACCCTATCTATGCTCCTCATCATTTTGTACACCTCAATCAGGTCCCCCCTCAGCCTTCTTTGCTCCAAGGAAAACAACCCCAGCCTGTTTAGTCTTTCTTCATAGCTGAGGCGCTCCATCCCAGGTAACATCCTGGTGAATCTTCTCTGCACCCTCTCCAAAGCAATCACATCCTTCCTATAGTGAGGCGACCAGAACTGCACACAGTACTCCAGCTGTGGCCTCACCAGCGTTTTGTACAGCTCCATCATAACCTCCCTGCTCTTATATTCTATGCCTCTGCTAATGAAGGCAAGTATCCCATATGCCTTTTTAACCACCTTATCTACCTGTTCCGCTGCCTTCAGGGATCTATGTACATGTACACCAAGGTCCCTCTGACCCTCTGTACTTCCTAGAGTCCTACCACTCATTGTGTATTCCCTTGCCTTATTTGTCCGTCCAAAATGCATCACCTCGCACTTTTCAGGGTTAAATTCCATTTGCCACTTTTCCGCCCATCTGACCAACCCGTTTATGTCATCCTGTAGCCTGAGGCTTTCCTCCTCGCAATTTACCACCCCACCAATTTTCGTGTCATCTGCGAACTTACTGATCATACCTTTTACATTCTCATCCAAATCATTTATGTCGATCACAAACAGCAAGGGACCCAGCACCGATCCCTGAGGTACCCCACTGGACACAGGCTTCCAGTCACAAAAGCAACCTTCGACCATCACCCTCTGCCTCCTGCCACTCAGCCAGTTTAGGATCCAACGCGCCAAGGCACCCTGGATCCCATGGGCTCTTACCTTCTTGACCAGTCTCCTATGCGGGACTTTGTCAAAAGCTTTACTGAAGTCCATGTAAACCACATCCACAGCATTTCCCTCATCCACACACCTAGTCACCCCCTCGAAAAATTCAATCAGATTGGTCAGACATGATTTACCCTTGACAAAGCCATGCTGACTATCCCCGATTAATCCTTGCCTCTCCAAGTGGAGACTAATTTTGTCCCTCAGAGTTTTTTCCAAATAATTTCCCTACCACAGATGTTAGGCTCACTGGCCTGTAATTCCCTGGTTTATCCCTGCTACCCTTCTTGAATAATGGTACTACGTTAGCTGTTCTCCAGTCCTCTGGTACATCCCCTGAGGCCAGAGAGGTTCTGAAAATTTGTGTCAGTGCCCCTGCAATCTCCTCCTTTGCCTCACACAACAGCCTGGGATACATCTCGTCCGGGCCTGGGGATTTATCCACGTTTTGGCCTGCTAAAACCGCTAGTACCTCCTCCCTCTCGATGCTAATACAGGTAGACTATCCTTTATCCGAAAACCTCGGGACCAGCCGAGTTTCGGATAAAGGAGAATTTCGGATTTCGGAAGGTGGGTCGGCGGGGGTCCGCGGGGGGTCGTGCGCACGACTTACGCTGACGCTCAGCGTAAGTCAGTCGGGGTCGGCGAGGGTCGGGGCCGGCGGGGTACGCAGGGGGGGGGGGGGGTCGGCGGTTGTCGGGGCTGGCGGTTGTCGGGGCTGGCGGGGTCTGCAGGGGGGTCGGCGGTTGTCGGGGCTGGCGAGGTCGGCGGTTGTCCGGGCCGGCGGGGTCCGCGGGGGGGTCGGCGGTTGTCGGGGCTGGCAGGGTCGGCGGTTGTCGGGGCTGGCGGGGTCGGCGGTTGTCGGGGCTGGCGGGGTTGGCGGCGGGGGGTCGTGCGCACGACTTACCCTTTTTCCGAACTTCCGCAACCGGAACCCTCTAAAAACCGAAGGTTTTTTCGTTCAGCGTAAGTCGTACGCACGACTTACGCTGAACGAAAAAACCTTCGGTTTTTAGAGGGTTTCGGTTTTCGGAAGTCCGGATAAAGGGTAGTCTACCTGTATGTTCAAGTATGTCACAGTCCCCTTGCCCGATTTCTATGTCTACATCGTCTTTCTCCATAGTGAACACAGATGCAAAAAATTCATTTCAAACCCCGCCTACATCATCTGGCTCTACACACAGATTGCCACTTAGGTCCCTAATGGGCCCTACCCTTTCCCTGGTTATCCTCTTGCCCTTAATATACTTATAAAACATCTTAGGATTTTCCTTTATTTTGCTCGCCAGTGTTATTTCATGGCCCCTCCTCGCCCTCCTAATTTCTTTTTTTTAAGTATGCCCCTGCACTTTTTATACTCCTCTAGGGCTTCCTCCGTCTTTAGTCTTTTGTAACTGCCAAAAGCCCCCCTTTTTTTCCTAATGCATTTTTGTATATCCCTTGTCATCCAAGGTTCCCTTTGCTTGTTGGTCCCACCCTTGACCTTTACAGGAACATGTTGGCGTTGTACTCTCTCTATTTCCCTTCTGAAAGTCTCCCACTGCTTTGATGTGGATTTTCCTATAAGTAGCTGCTCCCAGTCCACTTTGGCCAGATCCTGCCTTATCATATTAAAATCGGCCTTCCCCCAATTTAGAACCCTTATTTCCGGGCCGTCTTTGTCTTTTTCCATGACCACCTTAAATCTCACCGAATTATGGTCACTGTCGCCAAAATGCTCTCCTACTGACACTTCCACCACTTGCCCGGCTACATTCCCTCGAATTAGGTCCAGTACCGCCCCCTCTCTTGTAGGACTTTCTACATGTTGGCTCAAAAAGCTCTCCTGGATGCACTTTAAGAATTCTGCACCCTCTAAGCCTTTCACACTCTGACTATCCCAATTAATATTGGGGAAGTTGAAATCCCCCACTATTATTACCCTATTATTTTCGCACTTCTCTGAGATTTGCCTACATATCTGTTCCTCTATCTCCCCCTGACTGTTTGGGGGCCTATAGTACACTCCCAGCAAAGTGCTTGCCCCCTTTTTGTTTTTAAGTTCTACCCATATGGCCTCATTAGAGGAACCCGCTAATATATCGTCCCTCCTTACAGCAGTAATTGACTCGTTAATTAATATTGCAACACCCCCTCCCCTTTTACACCCCCCTCTGTCTCGCCTGAAGATTCTATACCCCGGAATATTGAGCTGCCAGTCCTGACCCTCCCTCAACCATGTCTCCGTGATAGCAACAATATCGTACTCCCATGTGTTCAACAACAACTTCAGTTCATCCACCTTATTTGCAAGACTCCTTGCATTAAAATAAATGCCTTCCAGCCTTGCCATATTCCTTTTGCCTTCACATATTTGCTTTGCCTTCCCAGCTGACTTGTTTTTTCCTCCGTATTTGGCTGTAAATCACTCCCTACTATAGCTCCACCCTGTATCCCATCCCCCTGCCAAGTTAGTTTAAACCCCCCCCAGCAGTGCTAGCAAACCTCCCCGCAAGGATATTGGTCCCCCTCTGGTCCAGGTGTAAACCGTCCGACTTGTACAAGTCCCACCTTTCCTAGAAGCAGACCCAGTGATCCAGGAAACTAAAGCCCTCCCTCCTGCACCATCCCTTTAGCCACGCATTCATCTGTTCTATCTTCCTATTCCTATACTCACTAGCACGTGGCACCGGGAGTAATCCAGAGATTACAACCTTTGAGGTCCTGCTCTTTAATCTTCCACCTAGCTCCCTAAATTCTTGCTGCAGGACCTCATCCCTCTTTTTACCTATGTCGTTGGTACCAATGTGGACCACGACCTCTGGCTGTTCACCCTCCCCCTCCAGAATGCCCTGCAGCCGCTCAGTGACATCCTTGACCCTGGCACCAGGGAGGCAACAAACCATCCTGGATTCACGTCTACGGCCACAGAAACGCCCATCTGTTCCCCTTACTATAGAATCCCCTACCACTATTGCTCTCCCACTCTTTTTCCTCCCTTCCTGGGCAGCAGGAGCACCCCCAGTGCCAGGAAGTTGGCTGCTGCTGCCTTCCCCTGGTGAGTCATCCCCCTCAACAGTATCCAAATCAGTATACCTGTTTGAGAGGGGAATGGTCACAGGGGTCTCCTGCACTACCTGCCTGCTTCTATTGCTCCGCCTGGTGGTCACCCATTTCCTTTCTTCCTGTGCAGCCCTTACCTGCGGTGTGACCAACTCACTAAACGTGTTATCCACGACCCTCTCAGCATCGTGAATGCTCCACAACCCATCCACCCACAGCTCCAGCGCCTCAATGCGGTCTGCTAGTAGCCGCAGCTGGATGCATTTCCGGCACACGTGGTCATCAGGGGCCTGTCTATTGAAGCAGTGTTTAAGTGTGTGTAATACTGGAGCCTGTCTCTTTAATAACAACAGAAAATGCTGGAAAAACTCAGGTCAGGCAACATCCGTGGAGAGAAATTTGAGTTGACGTTTCGGGTCGAACCCTTCTTCAAAACACAGCTCTTTAAGCTGTGTTTAAGTGTGTGTAATACTGGAGCCTGTCTCTTTAAGCTGTGTTTAAGTGTGTGTAATACTGGAGCCTGTCTCTTTAAGCTGTGTTTAAGTGTGTGTAATACTGGAGCCTGTCTCTTTAAGCTGTGTTTAAGAGTGTGTAATACTGGAGCCTGTCTATTGAAGCAGTGTTTAAGTGTGTGTAATACTGGAGCCTGTCTCTTTAAGCTGTGTTTAAGTGTGTGTAATACTGGAGCCTGTCTCTTTAAGCTGTGTTTAAGTGTGTGTAATACTGGAGCCTGTCTCTTTAAGCAGTGTTTAAGTGTGTGTAATACTGGAGCCTGTCTATTGAAGCAGTAGCACTCAGCATCGGGCAACAGACATTATGAGCTCTTTTTCCGGTGTCACTTTACTGCTGTGATCAATGTTTTATGATGTTCCTGCCCCTCCATTAATCAGTCCCCTGCTTGCTGCTCATGTTGATTCATGACGTGCTTAAAATACCCGAGAGGACTGAGTTTGGCAGTGAGGGAGTTCTGGAGTGGCTCCACTGTTTGAAGCTACACAGCTCTGGCCATTCCTGCTAATCTTAGCTGGTGGGTTAGATTTGTTTAGAAGGTTGTGGGTTCGAGTCCCACTCCTTGAGCACAAAATCTAGGCTGACACTCCAGTGCGGTGCTGAGGGAGTGCTGCACTGTCAGAGGTGGCGTCCTTCAAATGAGACGTTAAACTGAGGCCCCGTCTGCTCTCTCAGGTGGATGTAAAAGATCCCACGGTTCTGAGTGAGGAAAGAGAAACTAAGCCAAGAGAAAGACTGGCACAGTCAGAGGGCAGTGCCGGGCTCTGAGGTTCAATAATTTACCCAGCCCCGCCCCCGTCCCCCATCTCCCGGCCCCATCCCGTCCCCCTCCCCAGCCCCGTCCCCCGTCGCCAGCCTCGTCCCGGTTCCCCGTCCCCAGCCCTGTCCCCGTCCCCGTCCCCCGTCCCCCGTCCCCCGTCTCCGTCCTCAGCCCCGCCCCCGTCCCAGCCCCGTCCCCGTCCCCGTCCCGGTCCCCCGCCCCCGTCCCGGGCCCCGTCCATGCTCTGAATTCCCATTCTTTTCCTCTTTTACATTTTTTGCTGACATTCTAATGCGTATTTGTGTGAGTGATGTCAGTATTCGGGAACATAATACTTCCCCTCAGCCTCGTTCGATGGACAGGCATTGTGTCATGTCGATCAGGAAGGTACCAGATCCAGATAGGTAGAGAGTGCGAGCGAGAGGGAGGCAATGAGTGCAACCAAGAGATCCCCAGAAGTGCCTCCCAAGGAAAGAGCCTGCATCTCCAGGCGGAATAGTAGCACCCCCCCCCACCACCACAGGACAGCGAGTCCCACCCACCAGGAGAAAGAGTGTCCTCTTTAGGGAGGAGTGTGTCCCCCAAACAGGAAATTGCTTCCCCGTATAGTGGAGCCCCCAGGAGAAAGAGAACCTCCTTTCTTTCTCTGATATCAGAGTGTTGGAGCGGAAGCCTCTGGAATGTTGCTGTGGGGAGAGTGGAGGATGTGGTGTCATGGATGTTAAAGATTTGGATGGTGTGTTGTGTCAGACTCCATAAAATGGACTGGCTGCAGAACCTGGAGTCAGCGCAAGTGTAGCGCAATGCAGCTGTAGCCCGTGTGGTGATCTGCGCGCCCAGAAACATGTCCTCTCGGTGACGGTGGGACACTCCCCTGCTCTGCTTCAAAATACTGCCAAGGGATCTTTTACATCCACCTGAGAGGGCAGACTTAACGTCTCATCGGTTTAACGTCTCATCAATGCAGCGCTCCCTCAGCACCACACTGTAGAGACTGCCTAGATATGGTGCTCAAGGAGTGGGACTTGAACCCACAGCCTGTTGACTCAGAGGAAAGCCTGCTACCCACTGAGCCACTGCGGACGAGCTCTGAATTGTGTATGTATGCATATGTGTATTCACACTTATGTGTGTGTGTGTGTGATGTTGGCTGCCCAGAAGGGAAAAGCTAATTAGTGCCACGGAGAGATGATTAATACACTGAGAGCTCGTGCTGAGTTAGTGGGAAATACATCACTTCATCAAGACCCAGCGGGAGACTGACTGCATCGTAACCAAAGCGGTTACTTTGATGTACGTGTTTGTAAAAGCACACCTACCAACCTATCACACATCAATAGATCAAAGAAAGTTGTGGAAATGATAGGCCCTGTGGTAGCTCGATATAAACATAAGGCCAGAACCTGAATTGGATCCCAAGGGGTCACACTTTCCCAATCTTGTTTACCAGCCGTCTGCAAGCTCACCCCAGCAACCACACGGACGTGAGGAGGCAAATTCCCTTACCCTGCATTCACAGCAAGGAGCCCTACTCGAAGGGAGCACAGGTTGGAGAATTGGGGCTAGTGTTGGAGCCCTATCTCTGACCTGTAATCCCCTATCATGGACTCTACCCAGCCATTTACATAGGATTACGTAGGATATACACCACAGAAACAGGCCATTCGACCCAACCAGTCCATGCTGGCGTTTATGCTCCACTCGAGCCTCCTCCCGTCTTTCCTCATCTAACTCCATCAGCATAACCCTCTGTTCCCTTCTCCTTCATATGCTTGTCTAGCCTCCCCTTAAATGCATCGATACTATTTGCCTCAACCACTCCCTGTGGTAACAAGTTCCACATTCTCACCACTCTCTGGGTAAAGAAGTTTCTTCTGAATTCCCTATTAGATTTCTTGGTGACTATCTTATATTGATGGCCTCTAGTTTTGCTCTTCCCCACAAGTGGAAACACTCTCTCTGTATCCACTCTATCAAAACCTTTCATAATTTTTTCAAGAGAAAAGAGACCCAGCCTGTTCATCCTTTCCTCACAGGTGTACCCTCGCATTTCTGGTATCATCTTTGTAAATCTTCTCTGCACCCTCTCCAGTGCCTCTATCTCATTTTTATAATATGGCGACCAGAACTGTACGTAGTACTCGAAGTGTGGTTTAAACATGGTTTGATACAGGTTTAGTATAACTTCCCTACTTTTCAATTCTATCCCTCTAGAAATAAACCCTAGTGCATGGTTTGCTTTTTTTATGGCCTTGTTAACCTGTGTCGCAACTTTTAGTGATTTGTGTATTTGTACTCCGAGATCCCTTTGTTCCTCTACCCCACCTAGACTCGCACCCTCCAAGTGATGTGACCTCCCTATTCTTCCTACCAAAATGTAATCCCTCACATTATGTGTGTTGAACTTCATTTGCCAATTACATGCCCATTCTGCAAGTTTATTAATATCCTCCTGTAATTTGTTGCAGTCCTCCTCAATATTGACTATCCCCCGCAATTTGGCGTCATCCGCAAATTTAGAAATTGTGTTTTTGATTCCAAAATCTAAATTGTTAATGTAAATTGTGAACAGCAGTGGTCCCAGCACTGATCCCTGTGGAACACCACTTCCCACCTTCTGCTACTGTGAATAGCTACCGTTCACTCCTACTCTGTTTCTGTCCTGAAGCCAGCAATCCATTCTGCTACTTGTCCCCTGACTCCACATTCTCTGACCTTGTTCATCAGCCTATTGTGGGGTACCTTATCGAAGGCCTTTTGAAAATCCAGATAAATTACATTTACTGCATTACCCTTGTCTACTCTCTCTGTTACCTCTTCAAAAAATTCATTGAGGTTGGTCAAGCAAGACTTTCCCTTTTGAAATCCATGATGACTATTCATTACTATATTTTTGGTTTCTAGATGTTCTTCTATTTTCTCCTTTAGTAGGGATTCCATTATTTTTTCTACCACCGATGTTAAGCTGACTGGTCTATAATTCCCTGGACATGTTCTATCCTCCTTCTTAAACATCAGCTATCCGCCAGTCCTCTGGCACTACACCTTTTTCTAATGAATTATTAAATATGTGTAGTAATGCCTCTGCTATCTCTTCCCTAGATTCTTTTAAAATGCGCGGATGCAATCCATCCAGACCAGGGGTTTTATTCTCTTTGAGTTTGATTAGTTTATTTAATATATCCCCTCTTTTTATTTTATATGCACTTATCTCATTATCCAATGTCATGTCCACCTGTTCGATCTCCCTGGTAAATGCTGAAGCAAAATAATTATTTAATATTTCTACCATCTCTCTATCGTTACCTGTGGTATTATCCTGACTATCTCTTAATGGCCCTATTCCCATCCCAACCTTCCTTTTTTTATCGATGTGCCTGTAAAATATTTTACTATTTTGTTTTACGTTCCTTGTTAATTTAATTTCATAGCTCCTCTTTGCCTTCCTAATTGTTTTTTTGACTTCTCTCCTAATCTCTTCGTATTCTCCATATTAAGTGTTTCCCACTGCTTCAAGGACACCCTCAAAGCCTCCTTGAAAAAGTGCAACATCCCCACCGACACCTGGGAATCCCTGGCCTAAGACCGCACAAAGTGGAGGAGAAGCATCCGGGAAGGTGCTGAACACCTCGAGTCTCTTCGCCGGGAGCAAGCGGTAGCCAAGCGCAAGCAGTGCAAGGAGCGCACGTCAACCCAAGCACCTTACCCACCCGCCCCTTCAACCACCGTCTGCCCCACCTGTGACAGAGACTATAGGTCCCACATTGGACTCATCAGTCACCTGAGAACTCATTTTTAGTGTGGAAGCAAGTCATCCTCAGTTCCGCCTAAGAAGAAAAGACATTGTTGTTTGCCAATATTGTTGACCATTTTATTTTCCCAAGTTCTATTCTCAGCCCCTCAAAATCAGCTTTTCTCCAATCTATTAGGCTCATTTTCGTCATACTTATGTCCTTCTCAACTATCACCTTAAAGCTTATTATATTATGGTCACTATTGCCTAGATGTTCCCCAACTTTTACTTCTCTTATCTGCTCTGGTTCATTCCCCATTACTAGATCCAATAGCGAACCCTCCCTTGTTGGGCTTTTTACATATTGGTTTAGAAAGGAGTCCTGTACACATTGTAGGAACTCCATTCCCTTATCCCCTTTACCTACCTCTTCTGTCCAATTAATATTGTGGTAGTTAAAATCCCTCATGATTATTATTCTATGTTTTTTATGCATTTCCCTAATTTGTCTGCATATTTCTTCCTCCACCTCCCTTCCACTATTAGGTGGTCTGTAGATTATGCCTATTAGTGTGATTGGTCCTTTATTATCTTTTCTCTCGATCCATATGGATTCTATTTTTGTCTTGCTGATAGCTGTGTCACTTATTTCTACTGCCATTATGTTATCCCTAATAAGTACAGCTACTCCACCTCCCCTTTTCCCCCCTCTCTATCTTTTCTAAATATGTTATACCCTGCAATGTTTAATTCCCAGTCCTGACTTTTCTGTAACCATGTCTCAGTATTCCCTCCTATGTCTGGTTCCTCGCAATGCATGATTGCCTCCAGCTCCCCTGTTTTAATTAATCTCCTTCCACAGCCCATGTACCCTATCATGGACTCTACTCACCCATTTAATCTCCTCCCACAGCCGATGTACAATCTGCCCTATCCTGGACTCTATCCACTCATTTAATCTCTTGAGGGAAAGACCTGTGTCAGTTCCCTGATCTGCAATGAAGCAGAACTTGAGAACATTCCTCCACCCTCACATCTCCACTATTACACCTGGCCTGTGGTGCTTTCCCCCAACCTCAGAGACTCCGTGGAGAATTTGATCATCACAGCCCAACGACAAATACCGTTACCAATCAGACCCGTGGTTCGCAGCTCCTGTTTGATGGAGTTAACTGACACAGCCTATGCTGCAGCTGTTAGCAGTCAAGTCTACATATTCACCACTGTCCCACCTTGTGTATTCGATAGATAGCACTAAAAGACAGCCAGAGCTCCTTGCTTCAATACTGTACCATTGCCCTCTGCTTCAAGATAGTGACACTGGGAGAAACACCACTGCCCTCGCGACAAGATAGTGACACTGGGAGAAACACCACTGCCCTCGCTACAAGATAGTGTCACTGGGAGAAACACCACTGCCCTCTGCTACAAGATAGTGACACTGGGAGAAACACCACTGCCCTCGCTACAAGATAGTGTCACTGGGAGAAACACCACTGCCCTCTGCTACAAGATAGTGACACTGGGAGAAACACCACTGCCCTCGCTACAAGATAGTGACACTGGGAGAAACACCACTGCCCTCGCGACAAGATAGTGACACTGGGAGAAACACCACTGCCCTCGCGACAAGATAGTGACACTGGGAGAAACACCACTGCCCTCGCGACAAGATAGTGACACTGGGAGAAACACCACTGCCCTCGCTACAAGATAGTGACACTGGGAGAAACACCACTGCCCTCGCGACAAGATAGTGACACTGGGAGAAACACCACTGCCCTTGCTACAAGATAGTGACACAGCTCAGAACTTGAACCATTATGTTGTTTGAACAATAGTTATGGAGCTGAAATTGCAAAGCAAAGTGATAATTCCTTGTTATTTAACCCTATCAGTATTAACATGAACAACCCAATAAACACAAACATAGAAACACAGGATAAACAGGTGCGACCATATCATTACAAACAGCT
The DNA here is from genome assembly GCF_052327205.1 of Somniosus microcephalus. Taxonomy (NCBI): domain Eukaryota; kingdom Metazoa; phylum Chordata; class Chondrichthyes; order Squaliformes; family Somniosidae; genus Somniosus; species Somniosus microcephalus. Next base: position 77,655,310 of record NC_141005.1, read on the forward strand.
GCAGCGTTATCAGTACAAACAGGTGAAACATTATCATTAGGAGCAGGAGTACAAACAGGTGTAATCGTATCACTGAAAACAGGTGTTAGCATTTCATTATAAACAGGTGTGACCCCATCATTATAAACAGGTGTGACCCCACCGTTATAAACAGGTGTGACCCCATCGTTATAAACAGGTGTGACCCCACCGTTATAAACAGGTGTGACCCCACCGTTATAAACAGGTGTGACCCCATCATTATAAACAGGTGTGACCCCACCGTTATAAACAGGTGTGACCCCACCGTTATAAACAGGTGTGACCCCACCGTTATAAACAGGTGTGACCCCATCATTATAAACAGGTGTGACCCCATCATTATAAACAGGTGTGACCCCACCGTTATAAACAGGTGTGACCCCACCGTTATAAACAGGTGTGACCCCACCGTTATAAACAGGTGTGACCCCACCGTTATAAACAGGTGTGACCCCACCGTTATAAACAGGTGTGACCCCACCGTTATAAACAGGTGTGACCCCATCATTATAAACAGGTGTGACCCCATCATTATAAACAGGTGTGACCCCGCCGTTATAAACAGGTGTGACCCCATCATTATAAACAGGTGTGACCCCATCATTATAAACAGGTGTGACCCCACCGTTATAAACAGGTGTGACCCCACCGTTATAAACAGGTGTGACCCCGCCGTTATAAACAGGTGTGACCCCGCCGTTATAAACAGGTGTGACCCCATCATTATAAACAGGTGTGACCCCATCATTATAAACAGGTGTGACCCCACCGTTATAAACAGGTGTGACCCCACCGTTATAAACAGGTGTGACCCCATCGTTATAAACAGGTGTGACCCCACCGTTATAAACAGGTGTGACCCCATCATTATAAACAGGTGTGACCCCGCCGTTATAAACAGGTGTGACCCCATCATTATAAACAGGTGTGACCCCACCGTTATAAACAGGTGTGACCCCACCGTTATAAACAGGTGTGACCCCACCGTTATAAACAGGTGTGACCCCATCGTTATAAACAGGTGTGACCCCATCATTATAAACAGGTGTGACCCCATCATTATAAACAGGTGTGACCCCACCGTTATAAACAGGTGTGACCCCATCGTTATAAACAGGTGTGACCCCATCGTTATAAACAGGTGTGACCCCATCATTATAAACAGGTGTGACCCCATCATTATAAACAGGTGTGACCCCACCGTTATAAACAGGTGTGACCCCACCGTTATAAACAGGTGTGACCCCACCGTTATAAACAGGTGTGACCCCACCGTTATAAACAGGTGTGACCCCATCGTTATAAACAGGTGTGACCCCATCGCTTTAAACAGGTGTGACCCCATCAGCAAAGGGGGACCAAGAAATTGATAAAGAAAGGGAAAATGGAATATGAGCACAAACTAGCGAAAAATATAAAAACGGATTGTAAAAGCTTCTATAGGTATGTGAAAAGGAAAAGACTGGCGAAGGTAAATGTAGGTCCTTTAAAGTCAGGGACGGGAGAATTTATAATGGGGAATGAGGAAATGGCAGAGAAATTAAATAAATACTTTGTTTCTGTCTTCACAGAGGAAGACACAAAAAACCTCCCAGAAATATAGAACACCAAGGGTGCGGCGAGAATGAGGAACTTAAAGAAATTATTTTTAGTAAAAAAAAACAGTACTAGCAAAATTAATGGGACTAAAAGTCGATAAATCCCAAGGACCTGATGACCTACATCCTAGGGTTTTGAAAGAGGTGGCCATTGGGATAGTGGACGCATTGGTTGTCATCTTCCAAAATTCTAGAGATTCTGGAACGGTTCCTGCAGATTGGAGGATAGCAAATGTAACCCCGCTATTTAAGAAAGGAGGGAGAGAGAAAACGGGGAACTACAGACCTGTTAGCCTCACCTCAGTAGTTGGGAAAATGCTGGAATCTATTATAAAGGATGCAATAACTGGGCACTTAGAAACTAATAGTAAGATTGGGCAGAGTCAACATGGATTGATGAAAGGGAAATCCTGTTTGACAAACCTATTGGAGCTCTTTGAGGGTGTAACTAGTGGAGTAGACAAAGGGGAACTGGTAGATGTGGAGTATTTGGATTTTCAGAAGGCCTTCGATAAGGTCCTACACAAGAGGATGGTGAACAAAATTAGGGCACGTGGAATTGGGGGTAATATACTAGCATGGATTGAGAATTGGTTAACAGACAGAAAACAAAGAGTAGGGATAAACGAGTCTTTTTCAGGATGGCAGGCTGTGACTAGTGGGGTACCACAAGGATCGGTGCTTGGGCCCCGGCTATTCACATTCTATATCAATGATTTGGATGAGGGGACTAAATGTAACATTTCCAAATTTGCTGATGATACAAAGCTAGGTGGCAGTGTCAGTTGTGAAGAGGGTGTGAAGAGGCTTCAAGGGGATCTCGACAGGCTCAGTGAGTGGGCGAGAACATGGCAGATTGAATATAATGTGGATAAATGTGAATGTTATCCACTTTGGTAGAAAATACAGAAAGGCAGAGTATTTCCTAAATGGTGAAAGATTGGGGAATGCAGATGCTCAAAGGGACCTGGGTGTCCTTGTACATGAGTCACTGAAAGTGAATGTGCAGGTGCAGCAAGCCATTAGGAAGGCAAATGGTATGCTGGCCTTCATTACAAGAGGATTTGAGTACAGGAGTAAAGAAGTCTTACTCCAATTATATAGGGCCTTGGTGAGACCACACCTGGAGTGTTGTGTACAATTTTGGTCTCCTTACCTAAGGATATACTTGCCATTGAGGGAGTGCAACGAAGGTTCATGAGATTGATTCCTGGGATGGTGGGACTGTCATATGAGAAGAGATTGAGTAAACTAGGCCTGTATTCTCTTGAATTCAGAAGAATGAGAGGGGATCTCATTGAAGCATACAAAATTATTACAGGGCTTGATAGGGTGGATGCTGGGAGAATGTTTACCTTGGCTGGGGAGTCTAGAACCAGGGGCCACAGCCTCAGGATAAAGGGTAGGCCATTCAGGACTGAGATGAGAAGAAATTTCTTCACACAGAGGGTGGTGAATCTTTGGAATTCTCTACCCCAGAGGGCTGTGGAGGCTCAGTCATTGGGTATATTCAAAACAGAAGTCGATAGATTTCTGACTAGTAAAAGCATCAAGGGATATGGCGATAGGGCCGGTGAATGGAGTTGAGGCAGAAGATCAGCCATGATCTCATTGAATGGCGGAGCAGGCTCGAAGGGCCGAATGGCCGACTCCTGCTCCTATTTCTTATGTTCTTATGTTCTTATTATAAACAGGTGTGACCCCATCATTATAAACAGGTGTGACCCCACCGTTATAAACAGGTGTGACCCCACCGTTATAAACAGGTGTGACCCCATCATTATAAACAGGTGTGACCCCACCGTTATAAACAGGTGTGACCCCACCGTTATAAACAGGTGTGGCCCCACCGTTATAAACAGGTGTGACCCCACCGTTATAAACAGGTGTGACCCCATCATTATAAACAGGTGTGACCCCACCGTTATAAACAGGTGTGACCCCACCGTTATAAACAGGTGTGACCCCACCGTTATAAACAGGTGTGACCCCACCGTTATAAACAGGTGTGACCCCATCATTATAAACAGGTGTGACCCCACCGTTATAAACAGGTGTGACCCCACCGTTATAAACAGGTGTGACCCCACCGTTATAAACAGGTGTGACCCCACCGTTATAAACAGGTGTGACCCCATCATTATAAACAGGTGTGACCCCACCGTTATAAACAGGTGTGGCCCCACCGTTATAAACAGGTGTGACCCCACCGTTATAAACAGGTGTGACCCCACCGTTATAAACAGGTGTGACCCCACCGTTATAAACAGGTGTGACCCCACCGTTATAAACAGGTGTGACCCCACCGTTATAAACAGGTGTGACCCCACCGTTATAAACAGGTGTGACCCCACCGTTATAAACAGGTGTGACCCCACCGTTATAAACAGGTGTGACCCCACCGTTATAAACAGGTGTGACCCCACCGTTATAAACAGGTGTGACCCCACCGTTATAAACAGGTGTGACCCCACCGTTATAAACAGGTGTGACCCCACCGTTATAAACAGGTGTGACCCCACCATTATAAACAGGTGTGACCCCACCGTTATAAACAGGTGTGGCCCCACCGTTATAAACAGGTGTGACCCCACCGTTATAAACAGGTGTGACCCCACCGTTATAAACAGGTGTGGCCCCACCGTTATAAACAGGTGTGACCCCACCGTTATAAACAGGTGTGACCCCACCGTTATAAACAGGTGTGACCCCACCGTTATAAACAGGTGTGACCCCACCGTTATAAACAGGTGTGACCCCACCGTTATAAACAGGTGTGACCCCACCGTTATAAACAGGTGTGACCCCACCGTTATAAACAGGTGTGACCCCACCGTTATAAACAGGTGTGACCCCACCGTTATAAACAGGTGTGACCCCACCGTTATAAACAGGTGTGACCCCACCGTTATAAACAGGTGTGACCCCACCGTTATAAACAGGTGTGACCCCACCGTTATAAACAGGTGTGACCCCACCGTTATAAACAGGTGTGACCCCACCGTTATAAACAGGTGTGACCCCATCGTTATAAACAGGTGTGACCCCACCGTTATAAACAGGTGTGACCCCATCGTTATAAACAGGTGTGACCCCATCGTTATAAACAGGTGTGACCCCACCGTTATAAACAGGTGTGACCCCACCGTTATAAACAGGTGTGACCCCACCGTTATAAACAGGTGTGACCCCACCGTTATAAACAGGTGTGGCCCCACCGTTATAAACAGGTGTGACCCCATCGTTATAAACAGGTGTGACCCCACCGTTATAAACAGGTGTGACCCCATCGTTATAAACAGGTGTGACCCCACCGTTATAAACAGGTGTGACCCCACCGTTATAAACAGGTGTGACCCCACCGTTATAAACAGGTGTGGCCCCACCGTTATAAACAGGTGTGACCCCATCGTTATAAACAGGTGTGACCCCACCGTTATAAACAGGTGTGACCCCACCGTTATAAACAGGTGTGACCCCACCGTTATAAACAGGTGTGACCCCACCGTTATAAACAGGTGTGACCCCACCGTTATAAACAGGTGTGACCCCACCGTTATAAACAGGTGTGACCCCACCGTTATAAACAGGTGTGACCCCACCGTTATAAACAGGTGTGACCCCATCATTATAAACAGGTGTGACCCCACCGTTATAAACAGGTGTGACCCCACCGTTATAAACAGGTGTGACCCCATCGTTATAAACAGGTGTGACCCCACCGTTATAAACAGGTGTGACCCCACCGTTATAAACAGGTGTGACCCCATCGTTATAAACAGGTGTGACCCCATCGTTATAAACAGGTGTGACCCCATCGTTATAAACAGGTGTGACCCCACCGTTATAAACAGGTGTGACCCCACCGTTATAAACAGGTGTGACCCCATCATTATAAACAGGTGTGACCCCACCGTTATAAACAGGTGTGACCCCATCGTTATAAACAGGTGTGACCCCATCGTTATAAACAGGTGTGACCCCATCGTTATAAACAGGTGTGACCCCACCGTTATAAACAGGTGTGACCCCACCGTTATAAACAGGTGTGACCCCACCGTTATAAACAGGTGTGACCCCATCATTATAAACAGGTGTGACCCCATCATTATAAACAGGTGTGACCCCACCGTTATAAACAGGTGTGACCCCACCGTTATAAACAGGTGTGACCCCATCATTATAAACAGGTGTGACCCCACCGTTATAAACAGGTGTGACCCCATCGTTATAAACAGGTGTGACCCCATCGTTATAAACAGGTGTGACCCCACCGTTATAAACAGGTGTGACCCCACCGTTATAAACAGGTGTGACCCCACCGTTATAAACAGGTGTGACCCCACCGTTATAAACAGGTGTGACCCCACCGTTATAAACAGGTGTGACCCCGCCGTTATAAACAGGTGTGACCCCACCGTTATAAACAGGTGTGACCCCACCGTTATAAACAGGTGTGACCCCACCGTTATAAACAGGTGTGACCCCACCGTTATAAACAGGTGTGACCCCGCCGTTATAAACAGGTGTGACCCCACCGTTATAAACAGGTGTGACCCCATCATTATAAACAGGTGTGACCCCACCGTTATAAACAGGTGTGACCCCATCGTTATAAACAGGTGTGACCCCATCGTTATAAACAGGTGTGACCCCACCGTTATAAACAGGTGTGACCCCACCGTTATAAACAGGTGTGACCCCACCGTTATAAACAGGTGTGACCCCACCGTTATAAACAGGTGTGACCCCACCGTTATAAACAGGTGTGACCCCACCGTTATAAACAGGTGTGACCCCGCCGTTATAAACAGGTGTGACCCCACCGTTATAAACAGGTGTGACCCCACCGTTATAAACAGGTGTGACCCCACCGTTATAAACAGGTGTGACCCCACCATTATAAACAGGTGTGACCCCACCATTATAAACAGGTGTGACCCCACCGTTATAAACAGGTGTGACCCCACCATTATAAACAGGTGTGACCCCACCGTTATAAACAGGTGTGGCCCCACCGTTATAAACAGGTGTGACCCCATCGTTATAAACAGGTGTGACCCCGCCGTTATAAACAGGTGTGACCCCACCGTTATAAACAGGTGTGACCCCACCGTTATAAACAGGTGTGACCCCACCGTTATAAACAGGTGTGACCCCACCATTATAAACAGGTGTGACCCCACCATTATAAACAGGTGTGACCCCACCGTTATAAACAGGTGTGACCCCACCATTATAAACAGGTGTGACCCCACCATTATAAACAGGTGTGACCCCACCGTTATAAACAGGTGTGACCCCACCGTTATAAACAGGTGTGACCCCACCGTTATAAACAGGTGTGACCCCACCATTATAAACAGGTGTGACCCCACCATTATAAACAGGTGTGACCCCACCGTTATAAACAGGTGTGACCCCACCATTATAAACAGGTGTGACCCCACCGTTATAAACAGGTGTGGCCCCACCGTTATAAACAGGTGTGACCCCATCGTTATAAACAGGTGTGACCCCGCCGTTATAAACAGGTGTGACCCCACCGTTATAAACAGGTGTGACCCCACCGTTATAAACAGGTGTGACCCCACCGTTATAAACAGGTGTGACCCCACCATTATAAACAGGTGTGACCCCACCATTATAAACAGGTGTGACCCCACCGTTATAAACAGGTGTGACCCCACCATTATAAACAGGTGTGACCCCACCATTATAAACAGGTGTGACCCCACCATTATAAACAGGTGTGACCCCATCGTTATAAACAGGTGTGACCCCACCGTTATAAACAGGTGTGACCCCATCGTTATAAACAGGTGTGACCCCATCGTTATAAACAGGTGTGACCCCACCGTTATAAACAGGTGTGACCCCACCGTTATAAACAGGTGTGACCCCACCGTTATAAACAGGTGTGACCCCACCATTATAAACAGGTGTGACCCCATCGTTATAAACAGGTGTGACCCCACCGTTATAAACAGGTGTGACCCCATCGTTATAAACAGGTGTGACCCCATCGTTATAAACAGGTGTGACCCCATCGTTATAAACAGGTGTGACCCCACCGTTATAAACAGGTGTGACCCCACCGTTATAAACAGGTGTGACCCCATCATTATAAACAGGTGTGACCCCACCGTTATAAACAGGTGTGACCCCACCGTTATAAACAGGTGTGACCCCACCATTATAAACAGGTGTGACCCCACCGTTATAAACAGGTGTGACCCCACCGTTATAAACAGGTGTGACCCCATCATTATAAACAGGTGTGACCCCACCGTTATAAACAGGTGTGACCCCACCGTTATAAACAGGTGTGACCCCACCGCTATAAACAGGTGTGACCCCACCGTTATAAACAGGTGTGACCCCACCGTTATAAACAGGTGTGACCCCACCGTTATAAACAGGTGTGACCCCATCATTATAAACAGGTGTGACCCCACCGTTATAAACAGGTGTGACCCCACCGTTATAAACAGGTGTGACCCCACCGTTATAAACAGGTGTGACCCCACCGCTATAAACAGGTGTGACCCCACCGTTATAAACAGGTGTGACCCCACCGTTATAAACAGGTGTGACCCCACCGTTATAAACAGGTGTGACCCCATCATTATAAACAGGTGTGACCCCACCGTTATAAACAGGTGTGACCCCACCGTTATAAACAGGTGTGACCCCACCGCTATAAACAGGTGTGACCCCACCGTTATAAACAGGTGTGACCCCACCGTTATAAACAGGTGTGACCCCACCGTTATAAACAGGTGTGACCCCACCGTTATAAACAGGTGTGACCCCACCGTTATAAACAGGTGTGACCCCACCGTTATAAACAGGTGTGACCCCACCGTTATAAAGCCTCTAATCTGCATTCACCAAGGAGCAAGGATAGGTTCTCTGATTTCACTTGAATATCAAGAACACCTTCAACAACAACAACAAAAACGTACTTATGTAGCGCCTTTAACGTAGTAAAACGCCCCAAGGCGCTACACAGGAGCGCTATAAGACAATAATTTGACACCGAGCCACATAAGGAGGAATTAGGGCAGATGAGGTAGATTTTAAGGAGCGCCTTAAAAGAGGGCAGAGAGGTAGAGAGGTTTAGGCAGGGAATTCCAGAGTTTAGGGTCCAGGCAACAGAAGGTACGGCCACCAATGGTTGAGCGATTATAATCAGGGATGCTCAAGAGGGCAGAATTAGAGGAGCGCAGCTATCTCGGGAGGGTTGTGGGGCTGGAGGAGATTACAGAGATAGGGAGGGGCAAGGCCAGGGAGGGATTTGAAAACAAGGACAAGAATTTTGAAATCGAGGCGTTTATTAACCGAGAGCCAATGTAGGTCAGCGAGCACGCGGGTGATGCGTGAACGGGACTTGGTGCGAGTTAGGACACGGCAGTCGAGTTTTGGATGACCTTAAGTTTATGGAGGGTAGAATGTGGGAGGCCAGCCAGGAGTGCATTGGAATAGTCAAGTCTAGAGGTAACAAAGGCATGGATGAGGGTTTCAGCAGTGGATGAGCTGAGGCAAGGGCAGAGACGGGCGATGTTCCGGAGGTGGAAATAGACGGTCTTTGTTATGCTGCGGATATGTGGTCGGAATGTCATTTTTGGGTCAAATATGACACCAAGGTTGCGAATAGTGTGGTTCAGCCTCGGACAGATGTTAGGGAGAGGGATGGAGTCAGTGGCTGGGGAACGGAGTTTGTGGCAGGGACCGAAAACAATGGCTTCAGTCATCCCAACATTTAATTGGATAAGATTTCTGCTCATCCAGTACTGGATGTCGGAGAAGCAGTCTGACAATTTAGAGACTGTGGAGGGGTCGAGCGCTGGTGGTGAGGTAGAGCTGGGTGTCGTCAGCGTACATGTGGAGCCTGACGCTGTGTTTTCAGATGATGTCGCCAAGGGGCAGCATGTAGATGAGAAATAGGAGGGGGCCAAGGATAGATCCTTGGGGTTACCAGAGGTAATGATGCGGGAGCGGGAAGAGAAGCCATTGCAGGTGATTCTCTGGCTATGATTTGATAGATAAGAATGGAACCAGGTGAGTGCAGTCCCTCCCAGCTGGACGATGGTGGAGAGGCGTTGGAGAAGGATGGAGTGGTCAACCATGTCAAAGGCTGCAGACAAGTCGAGAAGGATGAGGAGGGATAGTTTACCTTTGTCACAGTCACAAAGGATGTCATTTGTGACTTTGATGAGAGCCGTTTCGGTACTGTGGCAAGGGCGGAAACCCGATTGGAGGGATTCAAACATGGAGTTACAGGAAAGATGGGCACTGATTTGGGAGGCGACAACACGCTCAAGGACTTTGGAGAGGAAAGGGAGGTTGGAGATGGGGTGGCAGTTTGCAAGAACGGAGGCGTCAAGGGTTGGTTTTTTTGGAGGAGGGAGGTGATGACAGCAGATTTGAAGGAGAGGGGGACAGTACCTGAGGAGAGAGAACCGTTAACAATGTCAGCTAACATGGGAGCCAGGAAGGGAAGTTGGGTGGTTAGCAGTTCAGTGGGAATAGGGTCCAGGGAGCAGGAAGTGGGACTCATGGACAAATTGAATTGAAACTGAATTTCCCACATGTTGTTTATTGAGTTTAGGTAAATTCTTTGTACTTTCTGGGAGAATAGGAGAGGGCATTAAGGGGATTTTTATCCTGTCTGATTATGAACACCATTCTTGTGTGGTTCGCTGTTGTTCGGTACCACAAAGACTATCCCTGCCCACACTAGGTACAAAAACAGCCAGCAACCCCCTCTTCATAAACAGGCTCACGGTTTCTGTACTCGCACAGTGCACAAAGGAAATCTTCCTCCTTTGTGATCACAAACCCATAAACTCCAGTTACTCTCCATGGCGACGGCAGCTTAACGAGCTGGACTGGCGGCAGACCCGGTGCTGAACCATTCACCCTGCCTCGACTCACCGCTAGTCACAAAAACACCAATTAAAAATCACAGTGTGCGTCTTTCTCTCTTTAGTGAGCCTGCTGGTCTGTATATTTACCATGTACCCATCACACACACATACTTTCAAGCTAACTCAAACTGATTTTTATTTTTACACCTTTCAGCTCCAGAATCAGAACTGGCTTCAAAGATCAGAAGATTCAAACTTCCCACACTCCGGGCCACTGCTCCACCAGACACCACTCTCCCTCTCGGGAGACATCATTTAACATGAGAAGTCACACAACACCAGGTTATAGTCCAACAGCTTTATTTGAAATCACAAGCTTTCGGAGCGCTGCTCCTTCACCTGACGAAGGAGCAGCGTTCTGAAAGCTTGTGATTTCAAATAAAGCTGTTGGACTATAACCTGGTGTTGTGTGACTTGTCACATTTGTCCACCGCAGTCCAACACTGGCATCTCCACATCATCATTTAACATGTAGCAGGGAAGGGAAAAGGAAACTGGCTCCGGGGGAGGGACGCTGGCACTCTGGGGGGGGAGGGGGCTCCGTCTCCGGGGGGAGGGGGCTCCGTCTCCGGGGGAAGTGGGGGGGGCTCTGTCTCCAGGGGGAGGGGGGGGGGCTCCGTCTCCGGGGGGAGGGGGCTCCGTCTCCGGGGGAAGTGGGGGGGGCTCCGTCTCCGGGGGAAGTGGGGGGGGCTCTGTCTCCAGGGGGAGGGGGGGGGCTCTGTCTCCGGGGGGAGGCTCCGTCTCCAGGGGGAGGGGCTCCGTCTCCGGGGGGGTGGCTCCGTCTCCGATGGGAGGGGCTCTGTCTCCGGGGGGGGGAGGGGCTCTGTCTCTGGGGGGGGAGGGGCTCTGTCTCTGGGGGGGGAGGGGAGATGAGAACTGTGGCTGTGCCAACTCGCAAAATTATCACTTCTTTTACACTATATTTGTGACATCTGGGCTGGGATATAGTCTCCCTGAGTTCGCAGTCCCATAGCTCCTGCTACAGTGCGGTTTACTGGGAAAGTCCCTGAGCTCCTGGTACAGTGCGGTTTACTGGGACAGTCCCTGAGCTCCTGGTACAATGCGGTTTACTGGGACAGTCCCCGAGCTCCTGGTACAGTGCGGTTTATTGGGACAGTCCCCGAGCTCCTGGTACAGTGCGGTTTACTGGGACAGTCCCGGAGCTCCTGGTACAGTGCGGTTTATTGGGACAGTCCCCGAGCTCCTGGTACAGTGCGGTACACTGGGACAGTCCCCGAGCTCCTGGTACAGTGCGGTTTACTGGGACAGTCCCCGAGCTCCTGGTACAGTGCGGTTTACTAGGACAGTCCCCGAGCTCCTGGTACAGTGCGGTACACTGGGTCAGTCCCCGAGCTCCTGGTACAGTGCGGTTTACTGGGACAGTCCCTGAGCTCCTGGTACAGTGCGGTTTACTGGGACAGTCCCTGAGCTCCTGGGACAGTGCGGTTAACTGGGACAGTCCCTGAGCTCCTGGTACAGTGCGGTTTATTGGGACAGTCCCTGAGCTCCTGGTACAGTGCGGTATACTGGGACAGTCCCTGAGCTCCTGGTACAGTGCGGTTTACTGGGACAGTCCCGGAGCTCCTGGTACAGTGCGGTTTACTGGGACAGTCCCTGAGCTCCTGGTACAGTGCGGTTTACTGGGACAGTCCCGGAGCTCCTGGTACAGTGCGGTTTAGTGGGAAAGGCCCTGAGCTCCTGGTACAGTGTGGTTTACTGGGACAGTCCCCGAGCTCCTGGTACAGTGCGGTTTACTGGGACAGTCCCTGAGCTCCTGGTACAGTGCGGTTTACTGGGACAGTCCCTGAGCTCCTGGTACAGTGCGGTTTACCGGGACAGTCCCTGAGCTCCTGGTACAGTGCGGTTTATTGGGAAAGTCCCTGAGCTCCTGGGACAGTGCGGTTTACTGGGACAGTCCCCGAGCTCCTGGTACAGTGCGGTTTACTGGGACAGTCCCTGAGCTCCTGGTACAGTGCGGTTTACTGGGACAGTCCCCGAGCTCCTGGTACAGTGCGGTTAACTGGGACAGTCCCTCAGCTCCTGGTACAGTGCGGTTTACTGGGACAGTGCCTGAGCTCCTGGTACAGTGCGGGTTACTGGGACAGTCCCGGAGCTCCTGGGACAGTGCAGTTTACTGGGAAAGTCCGAGCTCCTGGTACAGTGCGCTTAACTGGGACAGTCCCTAAGCTCCTGGTACAGTGCGGTATACTGGGACAGTCCCCGAGCTCCTGGTACAGTGCGCTTAACTGGGACAGTCCCTAAGCTCCTGGTACAGTGCGGTTTACTGGGACAGTCCCGGAGCTCCTGGTACAGTGCGGATTAGTGGGAAAGGCCCTGAGCTCCTGGTACAGTGCGGTTTACTGGGACAGTCCCCGAGCTCCTGATGCAGTGCGGTTTACTGGGACAGTCCCTGAGCTCCTGGGACATTGCGGTTTATTGGGAAAGTCCCTGAGCTCCTGGTACAGTGCGGTTTACTGGGACAGTCCCTGGGCGCCTGGTACAGTGCGGGTTACTGGGACAGTCCCCGAGCTCCTGGTAGAGTGCGGTTTACTGGAACAGTCCCAGAGCTCCTGGTACAGTGCGCTTAACTGGGACAGTCCCTAAGCTCCTGGTACAGTGCGGTATACTGGGACAGTCCCCGAGCTCCTGGTAGAGTGCGGTTTACTGGGACAGTCCCAGAGCTCCTGGTACAGTGCGCTTAACTGGGACAGTCCCTAAGCTCCTGGTACAGTGCGGTTTACTGGGACAGTCCCTGAGCTCCTGGGACAGTGCGGTTTACTGGGACAGTCCCTGAGCTCCTGGTACAGTGCGCTTAACTGGGACAGTCCCTAAGCTCCTGGTACAGTGCGGTATACTGGGACAGTCCCCGAGCTCCTGGTACAGTGCGGTTTATTGGGACAGTCCCCGAGCTCCTGGTACAGTGCGGTTTACTGGGACAGTCCCTGAGCTCCTGGTACAGTGCGGTTTACTGGGACAGTCCCTGAGCTCCTGGGACAGTGCGGTTTACTGGGACAGTCCCTGAGCTCCTGGTACAGTGCGATTTACTGGGACAGTCCCTGAGCTCCTGGTACAGTGCGGTTTACTGGGAGAGTCCCTGAGCTCCTGGTACAGTGCGGTTTACTGGGACAGTCCCTAAGCTCCTGGTACAGTGCGGTTTACTGGGACAGTCCCCGAGCCCCTGGTACAGTGCGGTTTACTGGGACAGTCCCCGAGCCCCTGGTACAGTGCGGTTTACTGGGACAGTCCCCGAGCTCCTGGGACAGTGCAGTTTACTGGGACAGTCCCTGAGCTCCTGGGACAGTGCAGTTTACTGGGACAGTCCCTAAGCTCCTGGTACAGTGCGGTTTACTGGGACAGTCCCTGAGCTCCTGGGACAGTGCGGTTTACTGGGACAGTCCCTGAGCTCCTGGTACAGTGCGGTTTACTGGGACAGTCCCGGAGCTCCTGGTACAGTGCGGTTTACTGGGACAGTCCCCGAGCTCCTGGTACAGTGCGGTTTATTGGGACAGTCCCCGAGCTCCTGGTACAGTGCGGTTTACTGGGACAGTCCCTGAGCTCCTGGTACAGTGCGGGTTACTGGGACAGTCCCCGAGCTCCTGGTACAGTGCGGTTTACTGGGACAGTCCCTGAGCTCCTGGTACAGTGCGGTTTACTGGGATAGTCCCCGAGCTCCTGGTACAGTGCGGTTTATTGGGACAGTCCCCGAGCTCCTGGTACAGTGCGGTTTACTGGGAAAGTCCCCGAGCTCCTGGTACAGTGCGGTTTACTGGGACAGTCCCTGAGCTCCTGGTACAGTGCGGTTTACTGGGACAGTCCCTGAGCTCCTGGTACAGTGCGGTTTACTGGGAAAGTCCCCGAGCTCCTGGTACAGTGCGGTTTACTGGGAAAGTCCCCGAGCTCCTGGTACAGTGCGGTTTACTGGGACAGTCCCCGAGCTCCTGGTACAGTGCGGTTTACTGGGACAGTCCCCGAGCTCCTGGGACAGTGCGGTTTACTGGGATAGTCCCCGAGCTCCTGGTACAGTGCGGTTTACTGGGACAGTCCCTGAGCTCCTGGTACAGTGCGGTTTACTGGGACAGTCCCCGAGCTCCTGGTACAGTGCGGTTTACTGGGACAGTCCCCGAGCTCCTGGTACAGTGCGGTTTACTGGGACAGTCCCTGAGCTCCTGGTACAGTACGGTTTACTGGGACAGTCCCTGAGCTCCTGGTACAGTGCGGTTTACTGGGACAGTCCCCGAGCTCCTGGTACAGTGCGGTTTACTGGGACAGTCCCCGAGCTCCTGGTACAGTGCGGTTTACTGGGACAGTCCCCGAGCTCCTGGGACAGTGCGGTTTACTGGGATAGTCCCCGAGCTCCTGGTACAGTGCGGTTTACTGGGACAGTCCCCGAGCTCCTGGTACAGTGCGGTTTACTGGGACAGTCCCCGAGCTCCTGGTACAGTGCGGTTTACTGGGACAGTCCCCGAGCTCCTGGTACAGTGCGGTTTACTGGGACAGTCCCCGAGCTCCTGGTACAGTGCGGTTTACTGGGACAGTCCCTGAGCTCCTGGGACAGTGCGGTTTACTGGGAAAGTCCCTGAGCTCCTGGGACAGTGCGGTTTACTGGGACAGTCCCTGAGCTCCTGGGACAGTGCAGTTTACTGGGAAAGTCCGAGCTCCTGGTACAGTGCGCTTAACTGGGACAGTCCCTAAGCTCCTGGTACAGTGCGGTATACTGGGACAGTCCCCGAGCTCCTGGTACAGTGCGCTTAACTGGGACAGTCCCGGAGCTCCTGGTACAGTGCGGTTTACTGGGACAGTCCCCGAGCTCCTGGTACAGTGCGGTTTACTGGGACAGTCCCTGAACTCCTTGGACAGTGCAGTTTACTGGGACAGTCCCCGAGCTCCTGGTACAGTGCGGTTTAGTGGGAAAGTCCATGAGCTCCTGGCACAGTGCGGTTTACTGGGACAGTCCCTGAGCTCCTGGTACAGTGTGGTTTAGTGGGACAGTCCCTGAGCTCCTGGTACAGTGCGGGTTACTGGGACAGTCCCCGAGCTCCTGGTACAGTGCGATTTACTGGGACAGTCCCTGAGCTCCTGGTACAGTGCGGTTTACTGGGACAGTCCCCGAGCTCCTGGTACAGTGCGGTTTATTGGGACAGTCCCCGAGCTCCTGGTACAGTGCGGTTTATTGGGACAGTCCCTGAGCTCCTGGTACAGTGCGATTTACTGGGACAGTCCCTGAGCTCCTGGGACAGTGCGGTTTACTGGGACAGTCCCCGAGCTCCTGGTACAGTGTGGTTTACTGGGATAGTCCCCGAGCTCCTGGTACAGTGCGGTTTATTGGGACAGTCCCCGAGCACCTGGTACAGTGCGGTTTATTGGGACAGTCCCTGAGCTCCTGGTACAGTGCGATTTACTGGGACAGTCCCTGAGCTCCTGGGACAGTGCGGTTTACTGGGACAGTCCCTGAGCTCCTGGTAGAGTGCGCTTAACTGGGACAGTCCCTAAGCTCCTGGTACAGTGCGGTATACTGGGACAGTCCCCGAGCTCCTGGTAGAGTGCGGTTTACTGGGACAGTCCCAGAGCTCCTGGTACAGTGCGCTTAACTGGGACAGTCCCTAAGCTCCTGGTACAGTGCGGTTTACTGGGACAGTCCCTGAGCTCCTGGGACAGTGCGGTTTACTGGGACAGTCCCTGAGCTCCTGGTACAGTGCGCTTAACTGGGACAGTCCCTAAGCTCCTGGTACAGTGCGGTTTACTGGGACAGTCCCTGAGCTCCTGGTACAGTGCGCTTAACTGGGACAGTCCCTAAGCTCCTGGTACAGTGCGGTTTACTGGGACAGTCCCCGAGCTCCTGGTACAGTGCGGTTTACTGGGACAGTCCCTGAGCTCCTGGTACAGTGCGGTTTACTGGGACAGTCCCTGAGCTCCTGGGACAGTGCGGTTTACTGGGACAGTCCCTGAGCTCCTGGTACAGTGCGATTTACTGGGACAGTCCCTGAGCTCCTGGTACAGTGCGGTATACTGGGACAGTCCCCGAGCTCCTGGTACAGTGCGGTATACTGGGACAGTCCCCGAGCTCCTGGTACAGTGCGATTTACTGGGACAGTCCCGGAGCTCCTGGTACAGTGCGGTTTACTGGGACAGTCCCCGAGCCCCTGGTACAGTGTGGTTTACTGGGACAGTCCCTGAGCTCCTGGAACAGTGCGGTTTACTGGGACAGTCCCTGAGCTCCTGGGACAGTGCGGTTTACTGGGACAGTCCCTGAGCTCCTGGAACAGTGCGGTTTACTGGGACAGTCCCTGAGCTCCTGGAACAGTGCGGTTTACTGGGAGAGTCCCTGAGCTCCTGGTACAGTGCGGTTTACTGGGACAGTCCCTGAGCTCCTGGTACAGTGCGGTTTACTGGGACAGTCCCCGAGCCCCTGGTACAGTGTGGTTTACTGGTACAGTCCCAGAGCTCCTGGTACAGTGTGGTTTACTGGGACAGTCCCTGAGCTCCTGGGACAGTGCGGTTTACTGGGACAGTCCCCGAGCTCCTGGGACAGTGCAGTTTACTGGGACAGTCCCTGAGCTCCTGGGACAGTGCGGTTTACTGGGACAGTCCCCGAGCTCCTGGGACAGTGCAGTTTACTGGGACAGTCCCTAAGCTCCTGGTACAGTGCGGTATACTGGGACAGTCCCCGAGCTCCTGGTACAGTGCGGTTTACTGGGACAGTCCCGGAGCTCCTGGTACAGTGCGGTTTACTGGGACAGTCCCCGAGCTCCTGGTACAGTGCGGTTTACTGGGAAAGTCCCCGAGCTCCTGGTACAGTGCGGTTTACTGGGACAGTCCCCGAGCTCCTGGTACAGTGCGGTTTACTGGGACAGTCCCCGAGCTCCTGGTACAGTGCGGTTTACTGGGACAGTCCCCGAGCTCCTGGTACAGTGCGGTTTACTGGGACAGTCCCCGAGCTCCTGGTACAGTGCGGTTTACTGGGACAGTCCCCGAGCTCCTGGTACAGTGCGGTTTACTGGGACAGTCCCTGAGCTCCTGGTACAGTGCGGTTTACTGGGACAGTCCCTGAGCTCCTGGTACAGTGCGGTTTACTGGGAGAGTCCCTGAGCTCCTGGTACAGTGCGGGTTACTGGGACAGTCCCCGAGCTCCTGGTACAGTGCGGTTTACTGGGACAGTCCCGGAGCTCCTGGTACAGTGCGGTTTACTGGGACAGTCCCTGAGCTCCTGGTACAGTGCAGTTTACTGGGACAGTCCCCAAGCTCCTGGGACAGTGCGTTTACTGGGACAGTCCCTGAGCTCCTGGGACAGTGCGTTTACTGGGACAGTCCCTGAGCTCCTGGGACAGTGCGTTTACTGGGACAGTCCCTGAGCTCCTGGTACAGTGCAGTTTACTGGGACAGTCCCCAAGCTCCTGGTACAGTGCGGTTTACTGGGACAGTTCCTGAGCTCCTGGTACAGTGCGGTTTACTGGGAAAGTCCCCGAGCTCCTGGTACAGTACGGTTTACTGGGACAGTCCCCGAGCTCCTGGTACAGTGCGGTTTACTGGGAAAGTCCCCGAGCTCCTGGTACAGTGCGGTTTACTGGGACAGTCCCTGAGCTCCTGGTACAGTGCGGTTTACTGGGACAGTCCCCGAGCTCCTGGTACAGTGCGGTTTACTGGGACAGTCCCTGAGCTCCTGGTACAGTGCGGTTTACTGGGACAGTCCCCGAGCTCCTGGTACAGTGCGGTTTACTGGGACAGTCCCCGAGCTCCTGGTACAGTGCGGTTTACTGGGACAGTCCCCGAGCTCCTGGTACAGTACGGTTTACTGGGACAGTCCCTGAGCTCCTGGTACAGTGCGGTTTACTGGGAGAGTCCCTGAGCTCCTGGTACAGTGCGGGTTACTGGGACAGTCCCCGAGCTCCTGGTACAGTGCGGTTTACTGGGACAGTCCCTGAGCTCCTGGTACAGTGCGATTTACTGGGACAGTCCCTGAGCTCCTGGTACAGTGCAGTGTACTGGGACAGTCCCCAAGCTCCTGGGACAGTGCGTTTACTGGGACAGTCCCCGAGCTCCTGGTACAGTGCGGTTTACTGGGACAGTCCCTGAGCTCCTGGTACAGTGCGATTTACTGGGACAGTCCCTGAGCTCCTGGTACAGTGCGGTTTACGGGGAGAGTCCCTGAGCTCCTGGTACAGTGCGGTTTACTGGGACAGTCCCTGAGCTCCTGGTACAGTGCGGTTTACGGGGAGAGTCCCTGAGCTCCTGGTACAGTGCGGTTTACTGGGACAGTCCCTGAGCTCCTGGTACAGTGCGGGTTACTGGGACAGTCCCCGAGCTCCTGGTACAGTGCGGTTTACTGGGACAGTTGTCCATGTTAAATGTGCCTGCGGTACAAGGGCTGGGAGGTGTTTGGTGAGAGCACTGCTTTACGTTTGCAGCTTATGCACCAGTCAATACGGTTCGGACAGATCAGCCAAATGTGGCCATTACAGATTTCACCGGCAGTAAGTCCACCCTCGATCCCACCGCTCTTTAACCCTTTGTGTAAACAGTTGCCCCTTCTTACTCCCAACGTCCTCACTCTGAACTGGCCTCTCCCAGGGTTTGAAAATTCACCACAACAAATTATTTAATTGAGTCAGTTTTGTCAATTGCTCTTGTAAATCTCGGCGCTTCGATCAGGTCACCTTCAAGAGTCCTCTTTCCTGAGGTAAACAAGTCCAACTTCCTTAAGCTTTCCCCATATCAGATTATATTCCTCTCTTGCCTCTCTTGAGCAGTAATATTCTGCCTTGATTGAAATCTGCTTCCTTAATTTGTCCCTGCTGAACAATATGAGAGACCCTTCCAGCTGGCTTGGCCGGTGAAGGGCACGACCCCTGAGGAGGAGAGGGAATGACCGGCAATGTCTTGACCACGAGCGTCTTTCGGTGTCCGTGGGTACTTACCACCCTTGCGACTTGCGCCTGGGCATGGTCTGTCTGTGCCACTTGGAGTGTGGGGTCAGGTGATAGATGAGCTGGCGGCAAAGCTTTTCAGAGGATCTCAGGGGCTCCAACTCCTAAAACAAACAAACAAACGTCAGTTGAACCTTGAACCAAACCTGCCCCAGGTGCAGTCCACCCCACCTGCAAAGAACTATGCCCCTTTTCATAATGCTCAGTACACACGAGGGAGACCATTCAGCCCGTCTAGCTCATCATAAATCATTACAAGCTAGGGGACAGGTACAAAAAGTAATCAGTAATGTTGGCCTATATTTCAAGGGAGCTGGAATACAAAGTAATGTTGCAGTTGTACTGAGCTCTGGTCAGACCCCATCTGGACACTGCGTTCAGTTCTGGGCCCCGCACCTCAGGAAGGATATACTGGCCCTGGAGGGGGAGCAGCGCAGATTCACCAGAATGATACCGGGGCTTAGAGGGTTCAATTATGAGGACAGGTTGCACAAACTTGGCTTGTATTCCCATGAGTTTCGATGGTTGAGGGGTGATCTGCTCGAGGTGCTTAATATGATAAAAGGATTCGATAGGGTCGATGCAGAGAAACTGGTGGGGAATCTAGAACAAGGGAGCATAATCTTCAAATTAGAGTTAGTCCATTCGGGGTGAAACAGGAAGCACCTTTCCACACAGGGTAGTGGAATTCTGGAACTCTCGCCCCCAAAAGGCTGTGGATGCTGGGGGACAATTGAAGCTTTCAAGGCTGAGATTGATAGATTTTTATTGGGTGAGGGTATCGAGGGAGATGAAGTTAAGGCAGGGAGATGGAGTTGAGGTACAGATCAGCAATGATCTCATCGAGTGGCGGAGCAGGCTCAAGGGGCTGATTGGCCTCCTCTTCTTAATGTTCCTATCCTTGTGTCGAAATCTACAATCCTTCCCCCATCACAGCATCCAATGGCCTCTTGAAGGATTCCAGAGTTTCTGCCTCCACTCCAGGTGTTGGTCACTCTTCCTGATGTGCTCCTCGGTGTCACTGGATCGAGATCACGTGGAGCCTCCTGTGACCGGTGGGCTCCGCGGGACATTGTCCATCTCCTCAACGATGAGAAGGAAATTACTGTTTACTGTTTGACTGAATCTCTTACTGTGTTATAGTCGCATCCTCTTCCCGAGGGTGTGGGGGGGGGGGGGTGGGGGGGGGGGTTGTGGGGAAGGAGGCACTTGTACTGATATTTGTTCTGGTGGCTTTGGGCTCATGCTGAATATAACTGATGGGCCCAGGGAAAAATAGAGACCATCAGTCCTGAACCTGTTCGCTCTGTCCAGCAGTTGTGGTTCAACCTGGAATAGCACTCAGGACTCACCTGTTCTGCAGCACTCGGGACTCACCTGTTCTGCAGCACTCGGGACTCACCTGTTCTGCAGCACTCGGGACTCACCTGTTCTGCAGCACTCGGGACTCACCTGTTCTGCAGCACTCGGGACTCACCTGTTCTGCAGCACTCGGGACTCACCTGTTCTGCAGCACTCGGGACTCACCTGTTCTGCAGCACTCGGGACTCACCTGTTCTGCAGCACTCGGGACTCACCTGTTCTGCAGCACTCGGGACTCACCTGTTCTGCAGCACTCGGGACTCACCTGTTCTGCAGCACTCGGGACTCACCTGTTCTGCAGCACTCGGGACTCACCTGTTCTGCAGCACTCCGGATTCACCTCTTCTACAGCACTCAGGGTTCACCTGTTGTGTTCCACTAGTGAGGGTTATTTTAACTTTGGGCAATAATGTAGAGTGGCCCATATGGAATTAGCTGCCCGTTATACACCTCGCGCCGTTTTGCTTCCTCCTGAAGCCAATGGAAGGGAAGTTCAGGCAGGGTTTACGATGGTGGCTAACCGCCAGAATCGCACATCCCTCTCAAAGCTCCCCTCTCGTTCACCTCCTGTTAAGGTTGAAGAATCCAAGTTTTTATAACCTTCCCTCGTAACATCATCCCTCTGATGCCGGGGGTCAGTCTCCTGGTGCTTCCAGCACCACCTCGAAGATGTGAATATTTCTCTGGTGCCTCGGTGACTAAAACTGAACCCAATACTCGGGCTGCAGCCTGACCACACCATACAGCCTCAACCAGGCAGCCTCAGACCTATACTTCACTGGCTTGACAATGTCGCATTGCGTGAGGTTTGTTAATCGCTGCTCTGCAATGACTGGACATGGTTGGTGCAGTCTGTCATTGCTCTCATTTCTCTTTCTGCCACAGTTCGACACGATTCATTATGTTCTCCATATTTTCTCCAATCTGCAAGACGGTGCATTTCTCGGTATTGAATTTCAGTTGCCACAGTTGTGCCCACTTGCAAACATTGCCCAGGTCTGCTGTAATCCCTTGGCTGCTTTATCAGACTCTACTGCCTGCACTGTTTAATATTACCTGCGAGCTTGACCAACTTCCTTTGTGTTTCAGAATCCGGGCATTCATGTGTTGGTGTGGCTCAGAAACAGTAGCGGCCCCAGCAATGATCCCTGGGACTCCCACTCCGTATGACCCAACATCAGCCCGCCCCCACAATCGAGTACCCGCTGCTTTGTCTCCCCAATGCAACAAGGCCTGGACGACATTCAGGTTTGGGCTGATAAGTGGCAGGTAACATTCGCGCCACAGAAGTGTCAGGCAATGACTATCTCCAACAAGCGAGAGTCTAACCACCGTCCCTTGACATTCAACGCCATTACCATTGCCGAATCCCCCACCATCAACATCCTGGGGGTCACCATTGACCAGAAACTTAACTGGACCAGCCACGTAAATACTGTGGCAACAAGAGCAGGCCAGAGGCTGGGTATTCTGCGACGAGTGTCTCACCTCCTGACTCCCCAAAGCCTTTCCACCATCTACAAGTCACAAGTCAGGAGTGTGATGGAACACTCTCCACTTGCCTGGATGAGTGCAGCTCCAGCAACACTCAAGAAGCTCGACTCCATCCAGGACAAAGCAGCCCGCTTGATTGGCACCCCATCCACCACCTTAAACATTCACTCCCTCCACCACCAGCGCACCGTGGCTGCAGTGTGTACCATCTACAAGATGCGCTGCAGCAACTCGCCAAGGCTTCTTCGGCAGCACCTCCCAAACCCACGACCTCTTCCACTTAGAAGGACAAGGGCAGCAGGCTCATGGGAACACCACCACCTCCAAGTTCCCCTCCAAGTCACACGCCATCCTGACTTAGAAATATATCGCCAATCCTTCATCGTCGCTGGGTCAAAATCCTGGAACTCCCTACCTAACAGCACTGTGGGAATACCATCACCACACGGACTGCAGCGGTTCAAGAAGGTGGCACACCACCACCTTCTCAAGGGCAACTAGGGATGGGCAATAAATGCTGGCCTTGCGAGCGATGCCCAGATCCCATAGAAACAAATAAAAAAATTCAATATCCACCTCCAAGTTTTACCTTGGAGATTGTGTAATAGCATTTCATGTGGAATATGTGAAGGAGGGAAGGTTCCCAGTCCATGGTGGGAGGGAGGGAAGGAGGGAAGGTTCCCAGTCTGTGGTGGGAAGGAGGGAAGGTTCCCAGTCCGTGGTGGGAGGGAGGGAAGGTTCCCAGTCCGTGGTGGGAAGGAGGGAAGGTTCCCAGTCCGTGGTGGGAAGGAGGGAAGGTTCCCAGTCCATGGTGGGAGAGCGGGAAGGAGGGAAGGTTCCCAGTCCGTGGTGGGAGGGAGGGAAGGTTCCCAGTCGGTGGTGTGAAATAGCTAACCATTGTTTAGAGAGGTGTAAAGTACATGAATTGCTGAAGTTAGTTTGTTGCATCTCAAAATGTTTTATTCCGTGAACGAAACTGTAGCAATTTGATTACAGTGAGTGATCAGAGAAGGTATGTGGTAACCATGGTTACAGCACGACAATCTGGAGAAGAGAAAGTAATTGATTTGTAGTCTGCTGATTACAAGGAGTGCTGAGGTCAGAGGTCAGGTTTAATATTCTATTTGGAGAGCGGGAGTGTTTTGCACAGAACTGTAGACATTGGACAGATCTGCAGGGTCAGATTTCTAGCTGCGAGCACGGTTCCGGAGGGGTTGCCTCAGGCCAAATACAAACAGGCAACCACTTCCATTTATATAGCCCTGTAATGGAACAAAGCATCCCAAGGCACTTCATGGTTGGAAGTCAGACTCGAGCAGGAGGAGGAGGGAGATTCGGGGAGGTGACGAAAGGTGCTGGCAATAAGGTGGTGAAAGAGGTATGAGGATAAAAGGGATTTAGAGAGCGAGTTCTTAGAGAGTGGGTAGCACTCTCGCCTCCGAGTCAGAAGGTTGTGGGTTTAAGGCCCGCTCCTGGTCTTCAACTCATAATCTTGGCTGACACTCCAGCGCAATACTGAGGGAGCGCTGCACCCTCAGAGGGGCAGTACTGAGGGAGCGCCGCACTGTCGGAGGGGCAGTACTGAGGGAGCGCCGCACTGTCGGAGGGGCAGTACTGAGGGAGCGCTGCACCCTCAGAGGGGCAGTACTGAGGGAGCACCGCACTGTCGGAGGGGCAGTACTGAGGGAGCGCTGCACTGTCGGAGGGGCAGTACTGAGGGAGCGCCGCACTGTCGGAGGGGCAGTACTGAGGGAGCGCCGCACTGTCGGAGGGGCAGTACTGAGGGAGCGCTGCACCCTCAGAGGGGCAGTACTGAGGGAGCACCGCACTGTCGGAGGGGCAGTACTGAGGGAGCGCCGCACTGTCGGAGGGGCAGTACTGAGGGAGCGCCGCACTGTCGGAGGGGCAGTACTGAGGGAGCGCCGCACTGTCGGAGGGGCAGTACTGAGGGAGCGCCGCACTGTCGGAGGGGCAGTACTGAGGGAGCGCCGCACTGTCGGAGGGGCAGTACTGAG
Source organism: Somniosus microcephalus (assembly GCF_052327205.1). Taxonomy (NCBI): domain Eukaryota; kingdom Metazoa; phylum Chordata; class Chondrichthyes; order Squaliformes; family Somniosidae; genus Somniosus; species Somniosus microcephalus. The sequence goes on from NC_141005.1 coordinate 77,679,654, forward strand.
GGAGCGCCGCACTGTCGGAGGGGCAGTACTGAGGGAGCGCCGCACTGTCGGAGGGGCAGTACTGAGGGAACGCCGCACTGTCGGAGGGTCAGTACTGAGGGAGCGCCGCACTGTCGGAGGGCCAGTACTGAGGGAGCGCCGCACTGTCGGAGGGGCAGTACTGAGGGAGCGCTGCACTGTCGGAGGACCGGTACTGCGGGAGCGCTGCACTGTCGGAGGACCGGTACTGAGGGAGCGCTGCACTGTCGGAGGACCGGTACTGAGGGAGCGCTGCACTGTCGGAGGACCGGTACTGAGGGAGCGCCGCACTGTCGGAGGACCGGTACTGAGGGAGCGCCGCACTGTCGGAGGACCAGTACTGAGGGAGCGCCGCACTGTCGGAGGACCAGTACTGAGGGAGCGCCGCACTGTCGGACGAGCAGTACTGAGGGAGTGCTGCCCTGTCGGAGGGGCAGTACTGAGGGAGCGCCGCACTGTCGGAGGGGCAGTACTGAGGGAGCGCCGCACTGTCGGAGGGGCAGTACTGAGGGAGCGCCGCACTGTCGGAGGGGCAGTACTGAGGGAACGCCGCACTGTCGGAGGGTCAGTACCGAGGGAGCGCTGCACTGTCGGAGGGGCAGTACTGAGGGAGCGCTGCAATGTCGGAGGGGCAGTACTGAGGGAGCGCTGCACTGTCGGAGGGGCAGTACTGAGGGAGCGCTGCACTGTCGGAGGACCGGTACTGAGGGAGCGCTGCACTGTCGGAGGGGCAGTACTGAGGGAGCGCTGCCCTGTCGGAGGATCAGTACTGAGGGAGCGCCGCACTGTCGGAGGGTCAGTACTGAGGGAGCGCCGCACTGTCAGAGGGCCAGTACTGAAGGAGCGCCGCACTGTCGGAGGGGCAGTACTGAGGGAGCGCCGCAATGTCGGAGGGGCAGTACTGAGGGAGCGCTGCACTGTCGGAGGTGCGGTACTGAGGGAGTGCTGCACTGTCGGAGGGGCGGTACTGAGGGAGTGCTGCACTGTCGGAGGACCGGTACTGAGGGAGTGCTGCACTGTCGGAGGACCGGTACTGAGGGAGTGCTGCACTGTCGGAGGACCGGTACTGAGGGAGTGCTGCACTGTCGGAGGACCGGTACTGAGGGAGTGCTGCACTGTCGGAGGACCAGTACTGAGGGAGCGCCGCACTGTCGGAGGACCAGTACTGAGGGAGCGCCGCACTGTCGGAGGACCAGTACTGAGGGAGCGCCGCACTGTCGGACGAGCAGTACTGAGGGAGTGCTGCCCTGTCGGAGGGGCAGTACTGAGGGAGCGCTGCCCTGTCGGAGGGGCAGTACTGAGGGAGCGCCGCACTGTCGGAGGGGCAGTACTGAGGGAGCGCTGCACTGTCGGAGGGGCAGTACTGAGGGAGTGCTGCAATGTCGGAGGGGCAGTACTGAGGGAGCGCTGCACTGTCGGAGGGGCGGTACTGAGGGAGCGCTGCACTGTCGGAGGGGCAGTACTGAGGGAGCGCTGCACTGTCGGAGGGGCGGTACTGAGGGAGTGCTGCACTGTCGGAGGACCAGTACTGAGGGAGTGCCGCACTGTCGGAGGGGCAGTACTGAGGGACTGCTGCGCTGTCAGAGGGGCAGTACTGAGAGTGCTCCCAGTTTTGCCTACAAAACAACAGTGACTGCACGTCAAAAGTAATTTGTTGGCTGTGAAGCATTTTGGGGCATCCTGAAGATGTGAAAGACGCTATATAAATGCAAATCCTTCTTTCTTACCAGAGTGAGGGGCCAAGAGAGATAAAGGCTCTGCCATGGGTGACAGAATGGAGGGAGGGGTGACATGCACGGGACCAGGGTTTATCGAGTGGAGATTGTTATCAGGGACATAGGGATGGAGGAGACTGTAGAATTGGGTTGGAACAAGATGCTTCTGTTACCTGAGCCCCTGGGCACAGCCAAGTGGCTTTAATGGATACTTCGATTTTCTTACACTGCTTCTTGGTCTTTCTCTTTTCTTCTCCTTCTCTGTTTCCCTTGTTCCGCATTTCTTGTTCTCTCTTCACAGCCCGTGGGATTTGTGAATCTTCTCTCTTGCTTCTGGTCACTGGCGAGCAAGTCAAAGCAGGGGAACCCTATGGAGATGGGGCGCTCTCAGCACTCCTGCTGGTGATGAAAGCCTTCTATTAAAGCCACAGGCCCAATGCTGCTATGAATGATGGAATAGCACCAAGTCACCTGCCAAATGTCAGCGCGGCTCAGTTAATAGGACTTTTGCCTCGGAGTCCGATGGTTGTGGGTTCAAGTCCCACTCGAGAGAGTTGCACATGTAATCCAGGCTGACACTCCAGTGCAGCAGTGAGGGAGTGCTGCACTGTCGGAGGGGCAGTACTGAGGGAGTGCTGCACTGTCCACGCAATTCTCATGGATGTTAATGATTCCATGGCACTTAGTTGATGAAGAGCAGGAAGGACTCCCAATATCCTGGTCAACATCCTTTCTTCAACAGATCAACTGGTTGTTCATCTCATTGCTGTTTTGGGGATCTTGCTGGATCAAAATGGTTCCTGTGTCTGCTTCCATAGCAACAGTCTACTCTACATCAGAATAATTGGTTTCCGGTGAAGTGTTGAGGGTTGTGATCGAAACATAGAAGATAGGAGCAGGAGTAGGCCATTGGGCCCCTCGAGCCTGCTCCGCCATTTAATAAGATCATGGCTGATCATCCGAATTCAGTACCCTGTCCCTGCTTTCTCCCCATATCCCTTGATCCCTTTAGCCTCAAGAAGTATATCCAACTCCTTCTTGAATATATTTAATTAATTGGCCTCAACTGCTCTGTGTGGCAGAGAATTCCACAGGTTCACCACTCTCTGGGTGAAGAAATTCCTCCTCATCTCAGTCCTAAATGGCTTACCCCTTATCCTTAGACTGCGACCCCTGGTTCTGGACTCCCCGGCCATCGGGAACATCCTTCCTGCACCTAGTCTGTCTAGTCCTGTTAGAATTTTATAAGTTTCAATGAGATCCCCTCTCATTCTTCTAAACTCTAGCAAATATAAGCCTAATCAACCCAATTTCTCCTCATACGTCATGCCTGCCATCCCAGGTATCAGTCTGGCGAATCTTCGCTGCACTCCCTCCATGTCAAGAACATCCTTCCCCAGATAAGGCAACCAAAACTGCACACAATACTCAAGGTGTGGTCTCACCAAGGCCCTGTACAACTGCAGCAAGACATCCTTGCTCCTGCACTCAAATCCTCTCGCTATGAAGGCCAACATACCATTTGCCTTCTTAACCGCCTGCTGCACCTGCATGCTTACCTTCAGCGACTGGTGCACAAGGACACCCAGGTCTCGTTGCACTTCCCCTTTTCCCAATCTATTGCCGTTCAGATAA
>NC_141005.1:77683521-77772397 GCF_052327205.1 Somniosus microcephalus
GTAGCACCGTAGACTATATGATTACGGATTTGGACCCATCCTCTTTCAGAGGAAACCACAAACAACACTGTCAGACCACAGTCAAATTACTATGTATCTTAAAAAGACAGAAACAACCAACACAGAAACACAACCCAGTAAGCTGTACAACACCAAAAAATCGTACAGATGGGCCAAAAACAGCACGGAAAAATACCAGAAAGCAATCAATCAACTCAAGCTCTCTTGGACACCTTTCTGGAAAACATATACACTCACAATAAAGAAGGCGTAAACCGGGCAGTGAATAACCTAAATAATATTTTTGATAATTTGGCAACAAGGTCAAACTTGAAAGCTCGCAAGAACAAACCCAAAACAAAAAACTATGAAAAATGGTTTGACCCAGATTGCCATAACATGAGGAAAAAACTCAGAAAAATATCAAACCAAAAACACAGACAGCCAGAAAACGAGGAATTACGCCTTACTTATTGTCAGACACTAATACAATACAGAAACACACTCAGAACCAAAAAAGAGCAGTATATTAAGAATACACTCAGCTCCATTGAGGAATCCATTGATTCCAATTGTTTCTGGGACAACTGGAATACATTACACAAAAAACAACACGACGAATTGGCCATTCAAAATGGAGACACATGGGAAAACCACTTTGAAAAATTATACCAGAAAAACACACTAAGGCCAGAGCAACACCAAATATGCAAAAAACTGGAAAAGCTCGAAATGGCCATAAAAGATAACCAAAACCCGCTAGACTCCATAATAACAGAAAAAGAACTATTTGAAAAACTCAAGGACCTGCGACCAGGAAAAGCTTGCGGTGCAGACGGCATACGAAGCGAGATGATTAAACACACAGACGATAAAATGAAACTGGCTATCCTAAAACTCTTCAACTTGGTTCTGAGTGTCGGTTACTTCCCTGATATCTGGAACAAAGGACTCATAACGCCCTTATACAAAAGTGGGGACAAAGTCGACCCAAATAACTATCGAGGCATCTGTGTAAACAGTAACCTGGGTAAGGTATTCTGTAGTATCATAAACAAAAGACTTATAAACTTCCTTGAGGAGCACAATGTCTTGAGTAAAAGCCAAATTGGATTCCTACCAAACTATAGAACATCAGATCATATCTTCACCCTACAGACCCTAATTGACAAACACGTTCATCAAAACAAAAGCAAAATCTACGCATGCTTTATAGATTTCCAGAAGGCTTTCGATTCCATCTGGCACAACGGTTTATTCCTGAAACTTATCGAAAGTGGGGTAGGGGGAAAAACATATGATGTAATTAAATCAATGTATACAAACAACAACTGTGCAGTTAAAATTGGAGACAAACAAACAAAATACTTCCCACAGGGGCGGGGGGGTGACGCAGGGCTCGCCCATCTCACCGACACTCTTTAATATTTACATAAATGAATTGGCAAAACTACTTGAACAATCTACAGCACCCAGCCTCACCCTATATGAATCCAAGGTTAAATTCCTCCTCTATGCAGATGACCTGGTTCTGCTGTCACCAACTAAGGAGGGTCTACAGCAGAACCTGGATCTGCTGGAGTCGTTCTGCCAGACCTGGGCCCTGACAATAAATCCCCAAAAAACCAAAGTCCTTGTGTTCCAGCAAAGATCCAGACATCAGGGACCCAAAATAAATTTCACACTAGGAACAACCAAAATTGAACAAACCACTAACTACACATACTTGGGCTTAAAAATCAGTTCTACGGGAAATTTTCATCTGGCTGTGAATGAACTGAAAGAGAAAGCAAGAAGGGCTTTCTATGCCATTAAAAAATCAATCCAAATAGAAATCCCAATTAGCATTTGACTCAAAATTTTCAAATCAGTAATTGAACCAATTGCACTCTATGGCAGTGAGGTGTGGGGACCGCTAACACAACAAGAATTTGCAAAATGGGACAAACACCCAATTGAGATCCTACATGCAGAATTCTGTAAAAGTATCCTCCGGACTCAAAGGAAAACCGTAAACAATGCATGCAGGGCAGAACTAGGCCAATATCCATTAATAATCACTATCCAAAAAAGAGCCACCAAATTTTGGAAACACCTAGAAATGAGCAACCCCCAATGCTATCATTACGAAGCCCTGAAATGCCAAGAGATGACCATAAAGAAGAATACCCTCAGTCAACGAGTCCTGGGACTCAGTGAAGTAACTACTAACACTACTAACAATAACCAGCCCCAGGACAGTGACAGCGTAACACAAAGAATTCGACCCAACACAATCGTCGCTAAGCAAAAGGAAAAATATCTGTCATATTGGGCAGAAACAACAAAAACCCAAAGCAAACTCAATTGCTACTTGGCCCTAAACAGACAATACAACATGGCTGATTACCTGACCAGGGTAAAGGATAGCAAACTGAGAAAAACCTTGACAATGTACAGACTTAGTGAACATAGCCTGGCGATCGAAAAAGGTAGACACAGGCAGACCAGGCTACCAAGAGAGGACAGGATATGCTCTCACTGCAGTCAGGGAATGGTGGAGACAGAGATGCACTTCCTCACAGCTTGTAGAAAATATCAGGGCATAAGGGAGAATTTCTACCCAAATTTCACAAAAATATGCCCGGAATTCAGAAATTTGACTGACGACCAAAATCTCCCATACCTACTAGGGGAAGAGAGAAATTGTGTAACCTTAGCGGCACACTATGTTACAGCTTGCCACAAACAGAGGGACAACCACTAAATATAAGAAAAGAATATATACAAATTATATGAATGTATATTTATACACTCAGGGATATATCTGTTTATACACTGTATGGATAGATCTGTATTTTTGTGTACAACCATGAATGTTTTTCGATGCTTTGGCAACATAAGATGTACCTTGTCATGCCAATAAAGCGATTTGAATTGAATTGAGAGGGGGGGGAGCGAAAGAGGGGGGGGAGAGAGGGGGGGGGGAGAGAGGGGGGGGAAAGAGAGGGGGGGGAAAGAGAGGGGGGGGGAGGAGGGAGAGAGGGGGGGAGAGAGGGGGGGAGAGAGGGGGGGAGAGAGGGGGGGAGAGAGGGGGGGAGAGAGGGGGGGAGAGAGGGGGGGAGAGAGGGGGGGAGAGAGGGGGGGAGAGAGGGGGGGAGAGAGGGGGGGGAGAGAGGGGGGGGAGAGAGGGGGGGAGAGAGGGGGGGAGAGAGGGGGGGAGAGAGGGGGGGAGAGGGGGGGGGAAGAGAGGGGGGGAGGAGAGGGGGGGAGGAGAGGGGGGGGGAGGAGAGGGGGGGGGAGGAGAGGGGGGGGAGGAGAGGGGGGGGAAAAGAGAGGGCTGGCACGGGCTCGATGGGCCGAATGTCATTCTTCCGTGCTGTAACCATTCTATGATTCTAAGGCTATTCGGCCCATCGAGTCTGCGCCGGCTCTTTCGAAGCGCAATCCAGTCAGTCCCACTCTCCCGCTCTTTCCCCATATCCCTGCAAATTTTTCTCCTTCAAGTATTGATCTAATTCCCTTTTGAAGGCTACTATTGAATCTGTATCCACCGGCCTATCAGGCAGTGCATTCCAAATCCTAACCACTCATTGCGTAAAAAGTTTATCCTCCTGTCGCCTCTGGTTCTTTTGCCTTAAATCTGTGCCCCCTGGTCATCAACCCTCCAGCCATTGGAAACAGTTTCTCTTTATTTACTCTGTCTAAACCCTTCATGATTTGAAACACCTCTATCAAATCTCCTCTTAGCCATCTCTGCTCCAAGGAGAACAACCCCAGCCTCTCCAGTCTATCCACATAACTGTAATTCCTCATCCCTGGAACCATTCCAGTAAATCTCTTCTGCACCCTCTCCAAAGCCTTCACGTCCCTCCTAAAGTGCGGTGCCCAGAATTGGACACAGCACTCCAGCTGGGGACGATTACAACTTTTACAGCAAGGAGGGAGCTTTCACTCGGTCTCTTTGGTTTGAAACCAACCCCCAGGTGTGAAGGACCAGGTGTTAACTCCCTTTCAAACATTTTTAAAACCATTTTGCCACCATCTGTGAGAGAGAGGAGAAAAGCGAGAGGGCAAAGGGACAGAGGTGAGATGGTCAGGGAGAGACATTCTATTCTTGGCAGATGGAGTATAATGTGGAAAAGTGCGAGGTTATCCACTTTGGCAGGAAAAATAAAAAAGCAAATTATTATATAAATGGAGATTACAAAATGCTACAGTTTAGAGGGACCTGGGGGTCCTTGTGCATGAAACACAAAGGCCTCAATTTTAACTGACCCGTGGAGTCGGGATTGGAGGCGTGCGGGGGGTTAAAGTCCCGAATTCGGGGGTCCCGACACCATCCCGCCCAAAACCCGCCTCCATGCCAGTTTCAAAGGAGGCGGGTACCCGCCCCACACTGGGATCCGCCTACCCGAGGTGGGAAGGGATTAGTGACAATTAACTGCCTGTTAACAGGTAGTTAACAGGCAGTTTTTAGCCTAATCCCGATTTTGAGGGGTGTCGTGTGGGATTCCCGACGGCTCCAAACCACGCCAAGTTAGAGGAGTCGGGCCGTCGGGTTGAAGGACTTGGAGGGGTCGAGAGGTCGGTGTTCAGGTGAGTGATGTATGCATAAGTGTTTGGTGTGTCTAAAGTGTGTAAAGAAGTTTAAATTACCTGTACTTACCTTTTCAGCCTTCCTTCCTCTAGGTTTCGGGAGTCCATCATCTAACCGGCACAGAAAGCAGAATGGCTGCGAACTGTCAAAAGTGACAGCCTGCAGCTTTCTGTGCCAGAGAGATTTCTAACTGAGTCTGTGTAGAAGGACTCAGGTTAGAAGTAAGACTGTCAGTGTTTGACAGCTTCAAACAGCTGTGAAACGCTGATATTTCATCTGTCAAAACGTCTTGACAGATGAAATTTCAGTCTGTGACGTCACCTGTTGCCGGGTGGCCCTTAAGTGGCCTGCTGAGCCCGCTGGGCAGGCTCAACAAGGTCAATCAAGTTAAAATCGCGTGGATTTGCCGCATCTCGAAGGAGGCGGGACTACAAACCCGAAAGTTGTGGTCCCGCCTCCTTCCCGACTTCCGAGTGAAAATCACCCCCAAAAAGTTAGCATGCAGGTGCAGCAAGTAATCAAAAAGGCAAATGGAATGTTGGCCTTTATTGCAAGGGGGTTGGAGTATAAAAGCAGTGAAGTCCTGCTACAACTGTACAGGGTATTGGTGAGACCACACCTGGAGTACTGCGTACAGTTTTGGTCGTCTTATTTAAGGAAGGATATACTTGCATTGGAGGCAGTTCAGAGACGATTCACTTGGTTAATTCCAGAGATGAGGGGGTTGACTTATGAGGAAAGGTTGAGCAGGCTGGGCCTATACTCACTGGAATTTAGAAGAATGAGAGGTGATCTTATTGAAACATATAAGATACTGAGGGGGCTCGACAGGGTCGATGCAGAGAGGATGTTTCCCCTCGTGGGGAAATCTAGAACGTGGGGGCACAGTTTTAGAATAAAGGGTCGCCCTTTTAGAACTGAGATGAGGAGGAATTTCCTCTCTGAGGGTCGTAAATCTGTGGAATTCTCTGCCCCAGAGAGCCGTGGAGGCTGGGTAATTGAATATACTTAAGGTGGCGATAGACAGATTTTTACAAGATAAGGGAGTGAAGGGTTATGGGGAGCGGGCGGGGAAGTGGCTTTGAGCCTAAGATCAGCCATGATCTTATTGAATGGCGGAGCAGGCTTGAGGGGCCAAGTGGCCTATTCCTGCTCCTATTTCTTATGTCCTTGTTAGAAAGCAGCAGATCAAAATGTTTGTGAATCTTGCTGTATACCACAAGCCACTTGCTGTTTAGCGATGATCTACCATACCTGATTCACTGTGTGTATAAAATACTCCCGAAATCACAGGAAGGACCCAGTACAGCATTCCTTTTTGCACTTTGTATACTGTTAGTTGTAATGAATATATTCCGAAATATAAGCCATCTCTGATTGGACATTTTGATCATTAGAGTTAAAACGCAAATGCTGGTGGTTTACCCAGAGGGTGAATCAGACTCCGGTAATGCCAGGAGTACTAGTCCGAGACTGGTACCCGCAGAGAGAGCGAGATCTGACAACCCTGAGTTATACCATCAGCTCCACAACATTCTCTGTCCGGAAACAGAAAAGCTCACTGGCTTCTCAACACTGCTGCAGGTGCTGGCAGCAGGCGTCCCTGCTCACAGCGCAACCTTTAGAAAAACTCCCAGATGGTTGAGTTTTACAATCTTGACTTCCAATATGTTTCCGTTTAAAATGGCCCAGTTAACGAGTCACAATAAGCGGGAAGAGAAAATGGCTTTACATTTTCTTTCAGTTACCATCAGGTTCTCTCATTAAAGGAGGCACTGAACTCATTTATTCAACAAAGGAACTAACCTCTCCCAACAAGGTAAATTCTTTTAAATAGTTCATTGAGCCCCTGTTGAAATAGACACCAGATGCTTAATTCACTCTTGTTTTGATTCCGAATTATCTGCTCCTGTGAATCCTGAGACACAGCAATATTCTGCAGCAATATGTCTCAGTCTCACTGCTTCCATCGCTTGAATTGTTTACTTAACTGCAACTTGGTCAGTATTATAGAGAGGCAATGAAGGGTTGGCTTCCCTGCTCGCCCCTCTCTCTATTCTCCTGGTGTGGAAATCAAGGCTCATGGGGGGAAATATTCAGTATCGACAATTTTGGGGCACGGACATCACCTGGGCGCTAATTAGCACCGCTGACGGCAAAATTGAGTTTTAGCACCCCAAGAGGGAGGTGGTGCGCTAAATCAAGTGCTCCACTTCCTCCTTAGGGCGCTAACGATGGAGAGCTGGGCGGAGATTTCAGCAGCGCTGCACACTGGGCCGTGCACACTGGGCGTGCAGCGCCGCCGCGTTCAAAGGCTCCTTCCCTCCCTTAAAGGGCAGGGCCATCGCTGCAGGCTCTGCAATTTAAAAAGTACTGACCTGGCCCACCAAGGCAGCCGCGATCCCGCGCGGTCAGCCTGGCACACAAGCAGAGCGCTGATCGATCGCGGGCAGGAACCCGCGAAAAGAACTAGAACAGGAAAGGTACCTTTTTTCCCCCACTTACCTCGGCCACCTCGCCTTTAATCATCAGTCTCCAAGCGGCCGCCCGCCCGACGCGCGCCTCCTGCAGCTGTCGGTGTTTTCGACCAGCGCTGCTGCAGGGGGTGGAAGTCAACTTCGGGTCCAGGGCGCTACCCGGGCAATGCGCACGGCGATGATGTCACGATCTCCGGGCGAAGGAGATCGGGGCGCAGCACCGTAACGCTGCCGCAAAACTCCCGCCAAGTATGGCAGCAGTCGATGTCAGCGCTGCGTCCTGTCGCAAAGCCATTTGCGCCCCGTTAGTGCCACCTGGGGGCGCAAAGGCCCCATTGCCCCACCCCCATTGCCATGCCTCCGACTCCAACTCAGCCTTTCCCAGGACTCCAAAGCTGTAGGACTCCTCCCCGTCCCTCAGCCTGTCCTTCCTCCTACAATCTTCAGGTGTTTAAAACCCAAGCTTGGTGTCACCTGACCACTACATTGGTCGGGTGTGTGACATTAACCTCAATCCTTCACCTGGGCTTCGTAATTTTAAAAAGGAACCAAGAGCTGGAAAGTGTCATTGACAGTGCCATTAAGCAGCACTTACTCACCAATAACCTGCTCACCAATGCTCAGTTTGGGTTTCGCCAGGACCACTAGGCTCCAGACCTCATTATAGCCTAGTCCAAACATAGACTGTGGGGGGAATTTTCCCAGCCCTGGGGAGGTGAGACTGCCAGGAAAATGGCAGAAACTGGGAGTGGGTACCGACCCCGCTCCCAACCCACCTCTGTGCCATCTTCCTGGGAGGCCGGTCCCCGACTCGCGCAGGGACCCGTCTCCTCGAGGCAGGAAGGCGATTAGAGCCAATTAACTGTCTGTTAACAGTTGTTAACAAGCAGTTTTGGGGCTTATCCCCATTTTACCACTGCAAGCGCGGGCTTCCTGACAGCTGCGAACCTCGCCAGGGTCAGCGAGGCGAGCGGTGGGTCTGCGGGGCTGAGAGGGGATCAAAAGTCCGCTGTAGAGGTGAGTGATGGGTACAAGTGTGAACAGGTAAGTATGAGAGGTGAGTGTAAAGTGTTGGAAAAAGTTTCATTACCTTTGCTTCTTCCTGCAGGCTCCAGCCCTTGGGGATCCGGAGGTGCCTCATCTCCACGGCAGAGATGACAGAATGGTTGCTGCATTCTCAGATGCAGCAGCCATCTGCTTTCTGCTGAGGAGAGGGGTTTTGGTGAGCCTTCAGTGCAAGGGCTCACCTTAGAACAGAGATTGTCAGTGTTTGACAGCTTCTCAAAGCTGTCAAATGCTGACAATTCATCTGTCAAAATTTTTTCGAGAGATGAAACGTCATACGCTGACGTTCTCTGTCACTGGCTTTCCCTTAATTGGCCGGTAAGCCGCCTTAACAAGGTCAATCAAGGGAAAATAGCGTGGGTTGGCCAGACGTCACTGGGGGCAGGACTGAAACCTGAAAACCAGCAGTCCCGCCCCCAACGTGCCCCCATTGACAAAATCCAGCCCAAAAGAGCTGAATTCCAGAGGTGAGGTGAGAGTGACTGCCCTTGACATTGGGGCAACATTTGACCGAGTGTGGCATCAAGGAGCCCTAGTAAAATTGAAGTCAATGGGAATCAGGGGAAAAACTCTCCACTAGCTGAAAACTCTCCATGCCTAACACAAAGGAAGATGGTTGTGTTTGTTGGAGGCCAATCATCTCAGCCCCGGGACATCGCTGCAGGAGTTCCTCAAGGCTTTGTCCTCGGCCCAACCATATTTGACTGCTTCATCAATGACCTTCCCTCTATCATAAGGTCAGAAGTGGGGTTGTTCACTGATGATTGCACACTGTTCAGTTCCATTCGCAACTCCTCAGATAATGAAGCAGTCCGTGCCCGCATTCAGCAAGACCCGGACAACATTCAGACTTGGGCTGATAAGTGGCAGGTAACATTCGTGCCACACAAGTGTCAGGAAATGACTATCTCCAACAAAAGAAAGTCTAACCACCTGCCCTTGACATTCAACAGCATTACCATCGCCAAATCCCTCACCATCAACATCCTGGGGGTCACCATTGACCAATAACTTAACTGGACCAGCCACATAAATACTGCAGCTACACGAGCAGGTCAGAGGCTGGGTATTCTGCAGCGAGTGTCTCACCTCCTGACTCCCCAAAGCCTTTCCACCATCTACAAGGCACAAGTAAGGAGTGTGATGGAATACTCTCCACTTGCCTGGATGAGTGCAGCTCCAACAACATTCAAGAAGCTCGACACCATCCAGGACAAAGCAGCCCGCTTGATTGGCACCACATCTACCGCCTTAAACATTCACTCCCTCCACCACCAGCGTACCGTGGCTGCAGTGTGTACCATCTACAAGATGCACTGCAGCAACTCGCCAAGGCTTCTTTGACAGCACCTTTACCTCTCTGACTGCTGTGGTTCAAGAAGGCGACTCACCACCACTTTCTCAAGGGCATGTAGGGATGGGCAATAAATGCTGGCCTTGCCAGCGACGCCCACATCCCATGTCGAGGTCGCGTGTTTGGAATGCTGTAACTCAGAGGTGGGAGTGTTATTACTGAACCATGGCTGGCACTCTTCAGTTGAAGAGACTGTGTAGGACAAGGGTAAGCTCAGAGGCACATATTGTGCATATAACAGGAGGAATACAACTAGGACCGAGATCTTACTGGAGCTCAGCTAACAGAGGATTTTGGTTACAATGGTCAATGAGAATGGGGCACTGCGGGAGGCTCTTCACCAGGATGAGAGGTTACAGCTGGGGAGAAATGAAAAGGTCAGTCTTCTCTTTAGCAGAGCGAGCAACAAAGCCATCAGGATGGCAGAGCGTACAAAAGAGGATCCGTTAACGTTGTGAGAGCATCTTAAGCAAGAACCTAAAGGAGTGGGAGCTGAAGGAGCAGGAAACAGCAGTTGGTATTTCTTCAAATAAAGCTTGTTTTCAGCTCCGATTGTTTATTTATAGAAGTTACAGCAGAGAACAAGATAGCTCAGGAAGCTTGACAGAGACAGTAGAACGATTGCACTGTTAAACCAAGCACCACATCTGACAGAAGGGGGAGAAGCGAGGTATGAAAGCTGTCATGCAGTTTGAATCAGATCACTGGTACAGGGCAAAGGGTCAGAGCCAGCAGCAGTTGGACCAGGGAAAGGCCTCACAGAATGAGCACAACGGTACTAAACGAGGCAGAACTGCTGTAAAGAGTGTGATATGCTGCAAAGTATTCAATAAGAAGCATCTATGAAACAGTGGTGAGGAGAAAGATACAGTGTAAGAGTTAGGGGTGCAGGTGAAGGGAGTTCCTACAATGTGTACAGGACTCCTTTCTAACCCAATATGTAAGAAGCCCAACAAGGGAGGAGTCGCTATTGGATCTAGTAATGGGGAATGAACCAGAGCAGATAAGAGAAGTAAAAGTAGAGTCATAGAGTAATACAGCACGGATAGAGGCCCTTCGGCCCATCGTGTCCACGCCGGCCATCACGCCCTGTCTAATCTAATCCCATATTCCAGCATTTGGTCCGTAGCCTTGTATGCTATGGCATTTCAAGTGCTCATCCAAATGCTTCTTGAATGTTGTGAGGGTTCCTGCCTCCACAACCCTTTCAGGCAGTGAGTTCCAGACTCCAACCACCCTCTGGGTGAAAAAGTTCCTCCTCAAATCCCCTCTAAACCTCCCGCCCTTTATGCCCCCTAGTTATTGACCCTTCTACTAAGGGAAAAAGCTCCTTAGTATCCATCCTATCTATGCCCCTCATAATTTTGTACACCTCAATCATGTCCCCCCTCAGCCTCCTCTGCTCCAAGGAAAACAAACCCAATCTGCCCAGTCTCTCTTCATAGCTGAAGCGTTCCAGCCCTGATAGCATCCTGGTGAATCTCCTCTGCACCCTCTCCAAAGCTATCACATCCTTCCTGTAGTGTGGCGACCAGAACTGCACACAGTATTCCAGCTGTGGCCTAACCAGTGTTTTATACAGCTCCATCATAACCTCCTTGCTCTTATATTCTATGCCTCGGCTAATGAAGGCAAGTATCCCATATGCCTTTTTTACCACCTTATCCACCTGTTCCGCCGCCTTCAGGGATCTGTGTACTTGCACACCCAGATCCCTCTGACCCTCTGTCTTGCCTAGGGTCTTACCATTCATTGTGTATTCCCTTGCCTTGTTAGTCCCCCCAAAGTGCATCACCTCGCACTTTTCCGGGTTAAATTCCATTTGCCACTGTTCCGCCCATCTGACCAACCCATCGATATCGTCCTGCAGACTGAGACTACCCTCCTCGCTATTTACCACCCTACCAATTTTTGTATCATCCGCGAACTTACTGATCATACCTTTTACATTCATATCCAAGTCATTAATATAGACCACAAACAGCAAGGGACCCAGCACCGATCCCTGTGGTACCCCACTGGCCACAGGCTTCCAGTCACAAAAACAACCTTCGACCATCACCCTCTGCCTTCTGCCACTAAGCCAGTTTTTTATCCAACGTGCCAAGGCACCCTGGATTCCATGGGCTCTTACCTTCTTGACCAGTCTCCTGTGCGGGACTTTATCGAAGGCCTTACTGAAATCCATGTATACCACATCCACTGCATTGCCCTCATCCACACACCTAGTCACCCCCTCAAAAAATTCAATCAAATTAGTCAGACATGATCTTCCCTTGACAAAGCCATGTTGACTATCCCTGATTAATCCTTGCCTCTCCAAGTGGAGACTGATTTTGTCCCTCAGAATTTTTTCCAATAATTTTCCCACTACTGATGTTAGGCTCACTGGCCTGTAGTTCCCCGGTTTTTCCCTACTCCCCTTCTTGAATAATGGAACTACATTAGCGGTTCTCCAGTCCTCTGGCACATCCCCTGTGGCCAGGGAGGTTCTGAATATGTGTGTTAGAGCCCCCGCAATCTCTTCCTTTGCCTCACACAGCAGCCTGGGATACATTTCGTCCGGGCCTGGGGATTTATCCATTTTTAGGCCTGCTAAAACCGCCAATACCTCCTCCCTCTCGATGTTAATGTGTTCGAGCATATCACAGTCCCCCCACCCTATTTCTATGTCCACATCGTCCCTCTCCATAGTGAAAACAGATGCAAAAAATTCATTTAGAACCCCTCCTACATCTTCCGGCTCCACACACAGATTGCCACTTTTGTCCCTAATGGGCCCTATTTTTTCCCTAGTTATCCTCTTACCCTTAATATACTTATAAAACATCTTAGGATTTTCCTTTATTTTGCTCGCCAGTGTTATTTCATGGCCCCTCCTTGATCTCCTAATTTCTTTTTTAAGTATCCCCCTGCACTTTTTGTACTCCTCTAGGGCTTCCTCCGTCTTTAGCCTTTTGTATCTGCCAAAAGCCCTCCTTTTTTTTCTAATCCATTCTCGTATATTCCCTGACATCCAAGGTTCCCTGTGGTTTTTGGAACCACCCTTGACCTTTACGGGAACATGTTGCCATTGTATGATCTCAATCTCCCTTCTGAAAGCCTCCCATTGCTCCGATGCAGATTTTCCTACAAGTAGCTGATCCCAGTCCATTTTGGCCAGATCCTGCCGTATCCTATTAAAATCGGCCTTCCCCCAATTTAGAACCTTTATTTCCGGCCCATCTCTGTCCTTTTCCATGACCACCTTAAATCTCACCATATTATGGTCACTGTCACCAAAGTGCTCACCTACTAGCACTTCTTCCACTTGGCCGGCCACATTCCCTAGAATTAGGTCCAGTACCGCCCCCTCTCTTGTAGGACCTTCTACATGCTGGCTCAAAAAGCTCTCCTGGATGCACTTTAAGAATTCTACACCCTCTGTGCCTTTCACACTCTGACTATCCCAGTTAATATTGGGGAAGTTGAAATCCCCCATTATTATTACCCTATTATTTGCACATTTCTCTGAGATTTGCCTACATATCTGTTCCTCTATCTCCCCCTGACTGTTTGGAGGCCTATAGTACACTCCCAGCAAAGTGCTTGCCCCCTTCTTGTTTTTAAGCTCCACCCATATGGCCTCATTTGAGGAACCTGCTAATATGTCATCCCTCCTTACTGCAGTAATTGACTCCTTAATTAATATTGCTACACCTCCTCCCCTTATACCCCCCCTCTGTCTCGCCTGAAGATTCTGTACCCCGGAATATTGAGCTGCCAGTCTTGCCCCTCCATCAACCATGTCTCCGTGATAGCAACAATATCATACTCCCATGTGTTTATCAACACCTTCAGTTCATCCACCTTATTTGCAAGACTCCTTGCATTAAAATAGATGCCATCCAGCCTTGCCCTTGTGTATTTGCCCTGTCTACCAAGCTGACTTGTTTTTTTCTCTATAATTGGCAGCACATCACCCCCTATTTCAGCTCCCCTCTGTATCCCATCCCCCTGCCAAGTTAGTTTAAACCCCCCCGAACAGTGCTAGCAAACCTCCCCGCAAGGATATTTGTCCCGCTCTGGTTCAGGTGCAACCCGTCCAACTTGTACAAGTCCCACCTTCCCCAGAAGCAGGCCCAGTGATCCAGGAAAGTAAAACCCTCCCCCCTACACCAACTCTTTAGCCACGCATTCATCTGCTCTATCCTCCCATTCCTATACTCACTAGCACGTGGCACTGGGAGTAATCCAGAGATTACAACCTTTGAGGTCCTGCTCTTTAATCTGTTACCTAGCTCCCTAAATTCTTGATGCAGGACCTCATCCCCCTTCCTACCTATGTCGTTGGTCCCAATGTGGACCACGACCTCTGCCTGCTCCCCCTCCCCCTTAAGAATGCCCTGTAGCCGCACAGTGACATCCATGACCCTGGCCCCAGGGAGGCAACAAACCATCCTGGAGTCACGTTTGCGGCCACAGAAACGCCTATCTGTTCCCCTTACGATAGAATCCCCTACCACTATTGCTCTCCCACTCTTTTTCCTCCCTTTCTGAGCAGCAGAAGTGTCCCTGGTGCCAGGAAGCTGGCTGCTGCTGCCTTCCCCTGGTGAGTCATCCCCCTCAACAGTATCCAACTTGGTATACTTGTTTGAAAGGGGGATGTTCGCAGGGGGCCCCTGCACTTCCTGCCTGCCTCTGTTGCTCCGCCTGATGGTCACCCCCTGTGCAGCCCTACCCTGAGGCGTGAACAACTCGCTAAACGTGCTATCCACGACCCTCTCAGCATCGCGCATGCTCCAAAACTCATCCACCCGCAGCTCGAGCGCCACAATGCGGTCTACAAGTAGGGGAACATCTAGGCAATAGTGGCCATAATATAATACACTTTAAGATAATAATTGAGAAGGACATAAGTATGATGAAGACCGGGGTAATAGATTGGAGAAAAGCCGATTTTGAGGGGCTGAGAATAGAACTTGGGAAAATAAAATGGACAACAATATTGGCAAACAATGACATAGAACAGCAATGGGAAACATTTAAAACATTGTTCAAGAGTCCAGGAAAAATATATTCCACTTAAAAACAAGAACAAACTAAACACTAATGAGACACCATGGATGAATAAAGCCATGAGAGAACAATTGAGGATAAGGAAAGAGACATACGTTAAATACATAGACAGCAGGGGAGGGCATGATAAGGGAGAATATGAAGAGATTAGGAGAGAAGTAAAAAAAAAAACAATTAGGAAAGCAAAGAGGAACTATGAAATTAAATTAAGAAACATAAAACAAAATAGTAAAATATTTTACAGGCGCATAAATTTAAAAAAAAAGGAAGGTTGGGATGGGAATCGAGCCATTAAGCATGGCCAGGATAATATCACAGGCAGCAATAGAGATGGCAGAAATATTAAATAATTACTTTGCTTCAGTATTTACAAGGGAGATAGAACAGGTGGACATGACATCAGATGATGAGATTGGTAATGAGATAACTGCATTTAAAATAAAAAGAGAGGATATATTAAATAAACTAATGAAACTCAAAGAGGATAAAACTCCTGGTCCGGACGGATTACATCCGCGCATTTTAAAAGAATCTTGGGAAGAGGTAACAGAGGCATTACATATTTAATAATTCATTAGAAAAAGGTGTAGTGCCAGAGGACTGGCTGATAGCTAACATAATACCTATATTTAAGAAAGGAGATAGAAGATGTCCAGCGAATTATAGACCAGTCAGCTTAACATCGGTGGTAGGAAAAATAAAATAATCCCTACTAAAGGAGAAAATAGAAGAACATCTAGAAACCAAAAATATAGTAATAAATTGCATGGCTTTCAAAAGGGAAAGTCTTGCCTGACCAACCTCATTGAATTTTTTGATGAGGTAACAGGGAGAGTAGACAAGGATAATGCAGTAGATGTAATTTATCTAGATTTTCAAAAGGCCTTTGATAAGGTACCCCATAATAGACTGATGAATAAGGTCAGAGGATGCAGAGTCAGGGGACAAGTAGCAGAATGGATAGCTAGCTAGCTCCAAGACAGAAAGCAGAGAGTAGGGTTAAAGGGTAGCTATTCACAGTGGCAGAAGGTGGGAAGTGGTGTTCCAGAAGAACAGTGGTGGGACCACTGTTGTTCACAATTTATATTAACGATTTAGGGGGAAAAATACATTAGCAACCATTTTGGGTCGCTAACATCGCCTTAGACTTTGGAATCAAAAACATAATTTATAAATTTGTGGATAACACCAAATTGGGGGGGGGGGAGGGGAAGAGTCAATACTGAGGAGGACTACATCAGATTACAGGAAGACATTAATAAACTTGCAGAATGGGCAAATAATTAGCAAATGATGTTCAACACAGGTAAATGTGAGGTATTACATTTTGGTAGGAAGAATAGGGAGGTCACATCACTTGGAGGGTACGAGTCTAGGTGAGGTAGAGGAACAAAGGGATCTCGGAGTACAAATACACAAATCACTAAAAGTTGCGACACAGGTTAACAAGGCCATAAAAAAAGCAAACCAGGCACTAGGGTTTATTTCTAGAGGGATAGAATTGAAAACTTGTGAAGTTATGCTAAACTTGTATCGAACCTTGGTTACACCACACTTGGAGTACTGTGTACAGTTCTGGTCGCCATATTATAAAAAGGATGCAGAGACACTGGAGAAGGTGCAGAGAAGATTTACAAGGATGATACCAGAAATGCGAGGGTTTACCTGTCAGGAAAGACTGAACAGGCTGGGTCTCTTTTCTCTTGAAAAGAGAAGGCTGAGGGGTGACCTAATAGAAGTCTTTAAAATTATGAAAGGTTTTGATAGATGGGATACAGAGGGAATGTTTCCACTTGTGGGGAAGAGCAAAACTAGAGGCCATCAATATAAGATAGTCACCAAAAAATCAAATAGGGAATTCACTTCAACCACAGGTTGAAGCATTTAAGGGGTGGTTAGATAAGCATGAGGGAGAAGGGAATCGAGGGTTACGCTGATAGAGTTAGAGGAGGAAAGACGGGGGGAGGCTCGAGTGGAGCATAAACACCGACATGGACTGGTTGGGTCGAATGGCCTGTTTTGGTGCCGTATATCCTATGTATTCCTATGTAAACCTCTGACCACCCAGTTTCCCTTCCTAGCCCCCATGCAAGCTGACATTATAAATGGTTCCCACTACTCAGGCACTGTCCCTCTCCTTTTCAAAACTGCCATTATCCTACTTAAAAAATCTCATTCTTGACACTTTTATCCTCACTATTGTTCAACCTATCTTTCTTCTCCAAAGTCCTTGAACAGTTTGTCACTTCACAGAATCCTGCACATCTTTCCCAGAACTCCATGTTTGAATCTCTCCAATTAGGTTTCTGCCCCTCTCACAGCATTGAAAGGGCTCGAAGAAAGGACATTCTCTGTGACTATGAGCATGGTGCATTATCCCTTTTCAGCATCCTCAACTACTGCAGCCTTCAACACGGTCAACCATTACCATTCTCCTCCAACATCTCTCTTCTGTTGATCATCTTGGTGGGACTGCCCTGTCTTGGTTCCAGTTTTACGGAGGTGCCGTCTTTCAGATGAGACATTAAACTGAGACCTCATCTGCTCTCTCAGGTGGACGTAAAAGATCCCATGGCACTATTTTGAAGAAGAGCAGGGGAGTTATTCCCGGTGTCCCGGCCAATATTTATCCCTCAATCAACATCACAAAAATAGATTATCTGGTCATTATCACATTGCTGTTTGTGGGAGCTTGCTGTGTGCAAATTGGCTGCCGTGTTTCCCACATTACAACAGTGACGACACTCCAAAAGTACTTCATTGGCTGTAAAGCACTAAGAGACATCCGGTGGTCGTGAAAGGCGCTATATAAGTGCAAGTCTTTCTTTCTTTACCTATCTGATCACAGCCAGATTACAGGAAACTTCGCGATATCCGGCACCGACGGGACCGAGCTGGTGCCGTTAGATCAAAACTTCAGGATAGACCAGCGCTAATGTTGAAGGATACGGAGGTTTTCATCTCCGTATCTGACAACAAACACTTAGCAACACCTTGTAAACACTCGGCCCGTACCTTGGAAGCGTCTCTGAAGCTGTTGCTAAGCTACAGAGACTCTTTCCACAGCCTGACTGTTTAAAAAAATGCTAGAGGAAGAAAAAAAATGCTAGGGGAAGAAAAAAAACCTAACAAAACGGCTGCTGATTTCTGCCGTTAGATCGAGGTTTCCGGACATACAACCTCCAAAGTTTCCTGTATCTCTATTGAAGACTTCTCTTCACACCCCACCCCGTCACCTTGGGAGTCCCCCAAGAATCCATCCTTGGCCTCTCCTCTTCCTCATCTACATACTGCTTCTTGGCAACATCATCCACAGACATCCACATGTACGCCAATGATACCCAGCTCTTTCTCTTTACCACCTCTCTCAACCACTCCACTGCATCTGTGCGGTTAGACTGCTTGTTCGACATGCAGTCCTGGATGAGCTGTAACTTTCTCCACCTAAACACTGGGAAGGCCAAAGCCATTGTCTTCAGCTCTGTGCACAAACTCTGTGCCCTCGCCACCAACCCCATCCCCTTTACTAACCATCTCATCAGGCTGAACCAGACCGTTGACAAGCCTGTGGTGCTGTTTGAGCCCAAGCTGATTTTCTGACCCCATTCCCTCTCCATCTACATAGATACATAGATACATAGAAGATAGGAGCAGGAGTAGGCCATTCGGCCCTTCGTGCCTGCTCCGCCATTCGATGAGATCATGGCTGATCCTTTAATTCAGTATCCCGTCCCCGCCTTCTCTCCGTAACCCTTAACCCCTTTTGCCCGTAGAAATATATCTAATTCCCTCTTAAATATATTTAATGAGCTGGCGTACACTGCCCTCTGTGGCAATGAGTTCCACAGGTTCACCACTCTCTGAGTGAAGAAATTCCCCCTCATCTCTGTCCTAAATGGTTTAGCCCTTATCCTTAAATTATGTCCTCTAGTTCTGTTCTCACCCGCCAAGGGAAACATTCCTTCTGCATCCAGTCTGTCTAGACCTGTCAGAATTTTATACACTTCTATGAGGTCCCCTCTCAATCTTCTAAACTCCAGTGTGTACATCCCTAAACTACATAGTCTCTCCTCATAGGTCATTCCCGCCATTCCTGGTATCAGCCTGGTGAATCGCCGCTGCACCCCCTCCATGGCAAGAACATCCTTCCTCAGATGAGGCGACCAAAACTGTACACAGTACTCGAGGTGTGGTCTCACCAGTGCCCTGTACAGCTGCAGCAAGGTATCCCTGTTCCTGTATTCTAACCCTTTTGCTATGAAGGCCAGCATACCGTTTGCCTTCTTGACCGCCTGTTGCACCTGCATGCTCGCCTTCAGTGACTGGTGTACAAGAACACCCAGGTCTCTCTGTACTTCCCCCTCTCCCAATCTATTGCCATTTAAATAATAATTTGCCCTCCCGTTCCTGCACCCAAGGTGGATAACTTCGCACTTGTCCACATTATAGTGCATCTGCCATTTATCCGCCCAATCGCCCAGTCTGTCCAAATCGCTCTGGAGCTTCCTGGTCTCTTCCTCTGAGCCCACCCCCCCTCCTAGTTTAGTGTCGTCTGCAAATTTGGAAATGCTGCATCCGACTCCCTGATCCAGGTCATTAATGTAAATTGTGAACAGCTGGGGGCCCAGGACAGATCCCTGTGGTACCCCACTTGTTACTGCCTGCCATTCAGAAAATGAGCCGTTTATTCCAACTCTCTGTTTTCTATCTGACAGCCAGTTCCCTATCCACGCCAAAACTTTCCCCTTTATCCCATGAGCCTCAATTTTCCATGCTAATCTTTTATGTGGGACCTTATCGAAGGCCTTTTGGAAGTCCAGGTACACCACATCTACTGGCTCTCCCCCATCTATTCTACCAGTTACTCCCTCAAAAAATTCCAATAGATTAGTCAAGCACGATTTACCCTTTGTAAATCCATGTTGACTCTGTCCTATCCTGTCCCCATTTGCTAAGTGCTCCGCTATTTCATCCTTAATGATGGACTCCAGCATTTTGCCCACAACTGATGTAAGGCTTACAGGTCTGTAATTACCTGCTTTTTCCCTACCCCCCTTTTTGAATAGTGGGGTAACGTTAGCTACCATCCAATCCATCGGCACTGTTCCCGAGTCTAATGAATTCTGAAAAATCATCCTTAGTGCATCCGCTATCTCTAGGGCCACCTCCTTCAGTACCCTAGGATGCATGTTATCAGGCCCTGGGGATTTGTCCACCTTCAATCCCTTTAGCTTCCTTAACACCATATCCTTAGAGATATTGATTTGCGTCAGTTCCTCCTTTGCCAATGTCCCTATTTTTCCCGATATCCCAGGGAGGTTTTTTGTGTCTTCCTTCGTAAAGACTGACCCAAAGTATGCATTTAGTTGATCTGCCATTTCCTTATTTCCCATTATATATTCCCCCGTATCTGACTGCAATGGACCAACTTTGGTTTTCACCAGTCTTTTCCTTTTGATATATTTATAAAAGCTTTTGGAGTTAGTTTTTATATTTTCCGCCAGCTTGTTTTCGTAAGCTATTTTGCCCCTCTTGATCATGCCCTTTGCCCTCCTTTGCTCTATCTTAAACTGTTCCCAATCTTCCGCTCTGGCGCTTTTTTTGGCTATTTTATACGCCCTATCTTTGGATTTTATGCTGTCTCTAATTTCCCCTGTTATCCACGGTTGAGTCACCTTTTTAGATTTCCTTTTATGCCAGATTGGTATAAACAATTTTTGCAATTTTGTCATTCTATCTTTAAATGTTTGCCATTGTTTATCTACCTCCAGTCCTCCCAGGAACGTTGTCCAATCAGACCTACTCAGTTCCCGTCTCATGGCATCATAATTCCCCTTGTTTAAATTCAGGACCTTAGTCTCTGAGTCAATTTCTTCGCTCTCCATTTCGAGTGAGAAATCGATCATGTTATGATCGCTCTGACCCAAGGGTCCCCGTACAACAAGATTACTGATCTGCCTGGCATCCTGGGAACATAGCCCAGCATAAGGCAGTCCCTCTAAGAGAGTTAGGAAGAAAATTGTAGGGGGAAAGAAAGCTTTTGTTAAGCTGTGACTTCCACCTTGAATATGTAAATCAGCAGGTCTCTCCCGGCCCACTGTGCTATCTGTCGCTGGGAGAGCTGGGAGCTGTCGGTTATGGGCGCATTACAATAAGCAAATAAATACATTGAAATAAATGAGATTTATCAAAGAAAGACTTGCATTTATACAGTGCCTTCACTACCTCAGTACATCCCAAAGCACTTTACAGCCAATGAAGTACTTTTTGAAGTGTAGTCACTGTTCTAATGTGGGAAACGTGGCAGCCAATTAGCGCACAGCAAGCTCCCACAATAATGACCACATCATCTGTTTTAGTGATGTTGATGGAGGATAAATAATCGACCAGGACACCAGGACCTCCCCTGCTTTTCTTTGAAATACTGCCGTCGGATCTTTTACATCCACCTGTGAGAGCAGACGGGGCTTTGGTTTAACATCTCATCTGAAAGGTGGCACCTCCGACAGTGCAGCACTCCCTCAGCACTGCACTGG
The DNA here is from genome assembly GCF_052327205.1 of Somniosus microcephalus. NCBI lineage: Eukaryota > Metazoa > Chordata > Chondrichthyes > Squaliformes > Somniosidae > Somniosus > Somniosus microcephalus. The sequence goes on from NC_141005.1 coordinate 77,704,591, forward strand.
AGTGTCAGCCTGGATTTTGTGCTCAAGTCTCTGGAGTGGGACTTGAACCCACGACCTTGTGACGCAGAGGAGAGCATGTACCAACTGAGCCACAGCTGGCAATCACAATCATGAAGGAGCTTAGAGAATGTACAAAGTTTATTAGCTCTGTGGAACTAAATGCAAGAAGAAAATGGGTCTGCAGAGGTTCCTCCGGGAATTCCAGTTCCAGCCCCGGCAGGGGACCCGGCGTCACACTGAAGGTCGGTGAAACGAGCGGCTGGAGGAGTGCCAACTCCACAGGGCACGTGTGGGCCTTGACCCTCTTGCACAGGAGGCTGATGGAACCATAGCCAGGGTCAGAGCGTAACTGGGCAACCCTTCCCAGGGTGAGGATGAGGGACTTCAGTTATGTGGAGAGACTAATTATTGAATGATAACCAGGTAGTACCAGGCCTGTCATTTAACATAGCATAGCATTATAGCATTATAGCATAAATGCATTTAAGGAGAAGCTAGATAAGCACATGAGGGAGAAAGGAATAGAAGGATAGAGTGAGATGAAGTAGGGTGGGAGGAGGCCCGTGTGGAGCATAATCACCAGCATGGAGCAGTTGGGCCGAATGGCCTGTTTCTGTGCTGTAAACTCGATAGAACATCTTGCCTCATCGCAAATAGTTTACAAGTCCAGGCACTCACATGGAAAAGGAACTTTGTATTGTCACCTTTCTTATTGTGAGGGCAGCACGCACCTATTGTGTGGTAATCTGAGGTCAGTCCGTGGCATCGATATGCATTCTGGACACTGTCTCATCTGCTGTTTGTGGTAAGGCGGTGACACGGTGTTAGTGCTGGAATAGTCAGTCAGACCAGCATGCTCCTGTTAGCACAAACCTCTTGCAGGCCAGTCAGCTGCAGCCGGTGAATGCAGACCATTCCTGAAAGGCCCAAGCATGCCCACTGAAACCACAAGCGTACTGGAGCCCAGCTTGGCTCCCAGCCACCAGGCTGTGCGGCCAAGTGCAGCATGGAATGCGGCAGGAAGCTGGCAGCAGAGACTGTAATGCCAGGGCAAGTATGTGGGAAATGTGCGCCAGCCAGCCAGACGGGCAATGGCAGCTGCTCTGCACAGCTTCATTTCAAACCAGCCTCAGATTTGAGAGAGCACGTCGTTCCCTGCAAATTAAAAAAACTAGGCCTCCACCAATCAAAGCAGATACACAAACTTGACAGAGTGGATCAGGAGAAACTGCACTGGCCGGAGGGTCAGTAGCCAGAGGACACGATTATAATAATTGGCAAAGAACCAGAGGGGAGAGGAGGAGAATTCTTGTATGCAGTGAGATGTTATGATCTGGAATGCTTTGCCTGAAAGGGCGGTGGAAGCAGATTCAATTGTAACTTTCAAAAGGGAATTGGATAAATACTTGAAAAGGAGAATGTTCAGGGCTATGGGGAAAGAGCAGGAGAGTGGGGCTAATGGAGTAGCTCTTTCAAAGAGCCGGCACAGGTACGATGGGCTGAATGGCCTCCTCCTGTGCAGTAAGATCCAAGATTCTATAAACAAGCACAAATTAGAGTCCTATTTCATTACTGCAGCTCAGGCTGGTTATAATGCAACAGGTCAGGTCTATCGACTGTAAAAGAAACTATTATTAAATACCTATGATAGATTAAAATCCTGCATGTAACAGGCACTTCTTGTGTTATTTGCTATCACACTTTCTCTGGTTATGATTTTTCCCATCATGCTTTTTTGGCTCAAAGTACAACAGCGGCAAATCCGATCTGAAGAGGTCGGGGACATACAAATCAAAAGCAGGGGAATCGGTCAGAAAATTGCCAATGAAGAACTACTAATGACTTATGAAAACAACCAATCCTAAATCATCAGGTCGGACAATCTAGCAATAAAAGGAAGAAGGTCAACCAATTGAATCACTCAACCGTCTTTTGCAAAAATTTTCACCTGACATTTTTTTTTGTCAGTAACTGACATTTCTAATATCCAAAATAAAGTTTGCAACATAAAGACATAAAAAAAATTATTCATAATACACGACTAAACCTAACTAGTGTGTTGTGTCATTGAGTGCCTTTATTAATGTTTTTAATTGAAAGTCTTAGCCTCTCAGAAGTTTGGAGTTGACATTTTTGCTCAGAGCTGTGACTGTCAGACAAAGGCAGAGCCTGCAGTTGAAGCATTTACTCTGTTTTCTAGGATGCACTGGTAACATTTTGACAGACTGAGTAGGAAAATGTTTCTCTCAGCCTCTAATAGTATTGGTTTGGCCGTTTTTCAAAATTATTTGAACAAAAGCTAAAAGGACAAATTTTTTAAAAAGCTTTATTCGGTTAAATAAAGCTACCTTGAGTTTTTTTCCCCCCGAACAGAAAGGCTGTTTGTGTGCGAGAAAAATAAAAGCAGAGCCCGACTTCAAACACGACAGAAAGTGCTGGTCACACACCTGCGGCAGCTATTATTTATGGTCAAATTCCAATTTGTCTCTTCCACTTAGAAAACAGAAAAATCAAATTGCCTCTCTCTGTGTAATTGGATTTCAGTTTGTTTTTAAAAATAATTTGAATGCATATTGGATGATGATTTTCAATAGGTTTTTCAATAGGTTTTCAACATAACTTTTAAATAAAATCTATTCATTTTTCATTTCAGTAAGAGTATCAAGCTGAGAGAGACAGAGAAACAGACAGAAAGACAAAGGCAAAAGACCCAAAGAGGGAACAGCTATGGTCGCTACTAGAAACATAATGATGTAATTGTAAAAGTTTTTTTGCCATTTTCAGTTAAGCATAGCAGATCCCGTCACCTCGGTTTGACTTTATTTAGCCATTATCTTTGAGACGCTAATTACATCACCCGTGTTATCCAATTGTAAAATTTCGAATTAACAGGGCAACCAGAATGATCAAAGTGATGGAGAGATTGGATTAGGAGCAGCGATTATGTAAACTGGACAAATTCTCACTGAAAAGAGAAGGTTGTGGGGTGATATTATGGCAGCTTTTAGGATTCTACCAGGACTGGATAATGTTGACCATGCTCTTTCACCCTGTCCAGAACTGTCGACCCAGAGGACACGGTCTGTGCTTGAAGGGGGGAAAATTCAAAACGAATCTGCGGAAACATTGGCCTCAAGGGTCGGTGGGGGGAGGGGTTGAAATATCAGAATCGAGCAACCCGCCCCCAACCTAAGCCCATACTCGTTCCTTTAAATTTTAAAGTGCATAATTAAGGCCCCGGCAAGGCTCCTGCAAAAGGCAGGCGGGGACCTAATTACCATACAAAGTCATGCCTGACATCATTGGAGCCACTGCTTAAATTTAAACAGAAAGCGAGGGGGAGGCCCGAGCCCAGAGGTTCCCAGCAGCTGATCCAAGGCGGTAGCTGCAAGCTCGCCAAAGTGAGTGGCTCTTTTAGCACTCACCGTGGGCCAGAAGGAGCAGGAATGCTACCCCCAGGCCCCTCAAGGAAGCCTTCGGCCTTCCTCCAACCTCCCCTTCAACCCTGATCTCCAGCCTCCCTCCCCCAGCCCTGATCTCCAGCCTCCCTCCCCCCAGCCCTGATCGCCAGCCTCCCTCCCCCAAACCCCAATCTCCAGCCTCCCTCCCCCCAGCCCTGACCTCCAGCCTCCCTCCCCCAGCCCCGATCTCCAGCCTCCCTCCCACTCAGTGCTGCCAGACCCTGGCTCCCTCCCCCAGCCCCGACCTCCAGCCTCCCTCCCCCCAGCCCTGATCTCCAGCCTCCCTCCCCCCAGCCCTGATCTCCAGCCTCCCTCCCCCCAGCCCTGATCTCCAGCCTCCCTCCCCCCAGCCCTGATCTCCAGCCTCCCTCCCCCAAGCCCCAATCTCCAGCCTCCCTCCCCCGATCTCCAGCCTCCCTCCCACTCAGTGCTGCCAGACCCTGGCTCCCTACCCCAGTACGAGATACTGCCAGACCCTGGCTCCCTACCCCAGTACGAGATGCTGCCAGACCCTGGCTCCCTACCCCAGTACGAGATGCTGCCAGACCCTGGCTCCCTACCCCAGTATGAGATGCTGCCAGACCCTGGCTCCCTACCCCAGTACGAGATGCTGCCAGACCCTGGCTCCCTACCCCAGTACGAGATGCTGCCAGACCCTGGCTCCCTACCCCAGTACGAGATGCTGCCAGACCCTGGCTCCCTACCCCAGTACGAGATGCTGCCAGACCCTGGCTCCCTACCCCAGTACGAGATGCTGCCAGACCCTGGCTCCCTACCCCAGTACGAGATACTGCCAGACCCTGGCTCCCTACCCCAGTACGAGATACTGCCAGACCCTGGCTCCCTACCCCAGTACGAGATACTGCCAGACCCTGGCTCCCTACCCCAGTACGAGATACTGCCAGACCCTGGCTCCCTACCCCAGTACGAGATACTGCCAGACCCTGGCTCCCTACCCCAGTACGAGATACTGCCAGACCCTGGCTCCCTACCCCAGTACGAGATACTGCCAGACCCTGGCTCCCTACCCCAGTATGAGATACTGCCAGACCCTGGCTCCCTACCCCAGTATGAGATACTGCCAGACCCTGGCTCCCTACCCCAGTATGAGATACTGCCTCCCTCTCAGTTCTGCTCCTCCTTTTAAATTTCCCCAAAAGTAGTTGGTGATCTTTTATGTACATTAAATAGGGGTTAAAAGGTAGTTACTCAAACTGGGACAAGGTGGGAAGTGGTGTTCCACAAGGATCAGTACTGGGACCACTGTTGTTCACCATTTACAGAAACAATTTGGACTCGGGAATCAGAAGTACAATTTCAAAATTATTGGACGACACCAAATTGGGGGGTGTAGTTAATACTGAGGAGGACTGCGACAAAATACAGGAAGACATTAATAAACTTGCAGAATGGGTGTGCAATTGGAAAATTAATTTTGATATATGCAAGTGTGAGGTGTTACATTTCAGTCGGAAGAATAAGGCCACATAATGCTCGGATAATAAAAGAGTCTAAATGGGGTAGAGGAACAAAGGGATCTAGGGGTATAGATACACAAATCACTAAAAGTGGTGATGCAGGTTAATAAGGCCATAAAAAAACCAAACAAAGCACTGGGGTACCTTTCTCGAGGGATAGAATTGAAAAGCAAAGAGGTTATGTTAAACTTGTATCGAACCTTGGTTAGACCACACTTGCAGTACTGTGTACAGTTCTGATCGCCATATTATAAAAAGGATATAGAGACACTGGAGGAGGTGCAAAAATATTTACTGGAATGATACTAGAACTGAGTGGATCTAACTATCAGAAAAGACTGAACAGGTCGAGACTCTACTTTAGAAAAGAGAAGGCTGAGGGGCGACTTAATAGAGGTATTTAAAATTATGAAAGAGTTTGATAGGGTAGACATAGAGAAGATGTTTCCACTTGTGGGGGAGACCAGAACTAGAGACCATAAATATAAGATAGTCACTAATAACTCCAATAGGGAATTCAGGACAAACTTCTTTACCCAGAGAGTGGCGAGACTGTGGAACTCGCTACCACAGGGAGTAGTTGAAGCGACTGACATAGATACATTTAAGGAGTAGATAAGTACATGAGGGGAGAAAGGAATAGAAGGTTATGCTGATAGGATGAGATGAAGTAGAGTGGGAGGAGACTCGTGTGGAGCATAAACACCGGCACAGACCAGTTGGGCCGAATGGCCTGTTTCTGTGCTGTTCTTTCGATGTCATTCTATGTAGCTGTTGATCACATTGACCATAAGCAGCTGCCTCATGAACCTGAACAAATCACACAGATTGTGTTTGCTTGGAACAAGCTTAGTTCTTCTCTCAGCTTTACAGCCAACTGAATTAAACCTGGAGCATTTGTATAGGCTTGGGGCAAGACTATGACTGCAGCTAGCGTTTTTGAATTAATGCTGGTCACTCACTTCATTGTCTACTGCTGTACAGTACTCATTCTTTCTCAGGATCTCCAAACTACAACTCCTCACCTCCCTCCCTTCCTATTATAATCTATAGGCTTTCACCATGTCCTGATTTACCTCACCTACCACAACGTTCTTTCAATGGTGATCTCCTGCACAGTGGATCTTGGGGATCTCCTGCACAGTGGATCTTGGGGATCTCCTGCACAGTGGATCTTGGGGATCTCCTGCACAGTGGATCTTGGGGATCTCCTGCACAGTGGATCTTGGGGATCTCCTGCACAGTGGATCTTGGGGATCTCCTGCACAGTGGATCTTGGGGATCTCCTGCACAGTGGATCTTGGGGATCTCCTGCACAGTGGATCTTGGGGATCTCCTGCACAGTGGATCTTGGGGATCTCCTGCACAGTGGATCTTGGGGATCTCCTGCACAGTGGATCTTGGGGATCTCCTGCACAGTGGATCTTGGGGATCTCCTGCACAATGGATCTTGCTGCTCCACCCAGGTTCTGCAGTAAAGCATTTGTTTCTATAAATATTCAGTAGTCGGTACGATCACAATCAGGAACATGGAATGTCATCAATATTTCCAAGAAACAAAAGCAAACAAAAAGATTGAACATATATATTAGGCTATTGAAAATGAGGACTAGTCGGTGGGTAGGCACATTGCCCAGTGTGGTGTGGAGTCACAGGGATCAGCGTCCCACCCTCAGCCAAAGCAGCTGGGGTTCTCGTGAGCCGAGGACAGGGACAGTAGGTCAGGGTTCACAGTCCTGACTAATCCTTCGGGAGGTGTGCACGCTTGGTGATGATAGGATTGGGCTCTGCTCCGACACCTTCCGCAGTGAATAGCCAGCCAATGCTCACTGGCTGGCCTCGCCCATGAAGGAGCACAATTTTTAAAAATTAATTCACGGTTGTGGGCGTCACTGGCATTTATTGCCCATCCCTAATTGCCCTTGAAAAGGTGCTGGTGAGCCACGGAGGGTTTCTGACAGCTGCTCGAATGTACTCGAAGAAAAGGGAATGGAGACAGGCCGAGCCAGCGGGGGTTGTATGAGGCAGTGATCCAATCTCAGAGCTCAGGTGAGAAGTTGGAACAAACAAGCTTTGATCGTGTGATTTTGAGGTTCGCGGAACACGTCTCAGTGCCAGCCGTGGCGCAGTGGGTAGCACTCTCTCTTCTCACTCAGAAGGTTGTGGAGTCAAGCCCAACTCGAGAGACGTGAGCACAAATTCCAGGCTGACATTCCAGTACAGTACAGGAAACTCTCGATTTACCGGCACCTAAATAACCGGAAATCTCTGTTAACCGGTAAAATTCAGGAGTAGGTTCAGGTAAGTTTTACTTCCTATTAGTGGCCGTTCCTGGATCTGTGGCCGTGTAACCGGGGTTCCTGCACCTGTTGCTATGCAACAGGGACGCTCGGTCTGTGGCCAGGTTTCCTGCACCTGTTGCCATGCAACAGGGAAGCCTGGATCTGTGGCCGTGTACGGGGCTCTCGTACCTTTTACTACTATACCTCTCTGTAATCCGGACTTTTTGATAAACCGGCACCACGCCGGTGCCGGATAAAAAAGAGTTTCCTGTACTGAGGGAGTGCAGCACTGTTGGAGGTGCCATCTTTCGGAAGAGACATTAAACCGAGGCCCCATCTGCCCTCTAGGGGGGACATGAAAGATCCCATGGCACTATTTGAAGAACAGAAGGGGAGTTCTCCCCGGTGCCCTGTCCAATATTTATCACTCAACCAACATCACCAAAACAGATGATCTGGTCATTATCACATTGCTGTTTGTGGGAGCTTGCGGTGTGTAAATTGGCTCTGTGTTTCCTAAATTACAACAGTGACTCCACTTCAAAAGTACTTCATTGGCTGTAAAGCACTTTGGGAAATCCTGAGGCTGTGAAAGGCGCTATATAAATGCAAGTCTTTCTTTTCTTTCTTTCATTGTTTAGATTACAAACTGTAACTCACTCCAGCCGTCATAGGAACATAGAAACATGGAAGATAGGAGCAGGAGTAGGCCATTCGGCCCCTCGAGCCCGCTCCGCCATTCAATGAGGTCATGGCGGATCATCCAAATTCAGTACCCTGTCCCTGCTTTCTCTCCATATCCTTTGATCCCTTTAGCCTTAAGAAATATATCTAACTCCTTCTTGAATATATTTAATGAATTGGCCTCAACTGCCTTCTGTGGTAGAGGATTCCACAGGTTCACCACTCTCTGGGTGAAGAAATTCCTCATCTCTGTCTAAATGGCTTACCCCTTATCCTTAGACTGTGACTCCTGGTTCTGGACTCCCCCGCCATCGGGAACATCCTTTCTGCATCTAGTCTGTCTAGTCCTGTTAGAATTTTATAAGTTTCAATGAGATCCCCTCTCATTCTTCTAAACTCCAGCGAGCATAAGCCCAATCAACCCAATCTCTCCTCATACGTCATTCCTGCCATCCCAGGTATCAGCCTGGTGAATCTTCGCTGCACTCCCTCCATGGCAAGAACATCCTTCCTCAGATAAGGTGACCAAAACTGCACACAATACTCAAGGTGTGATCTCACCAAGGCCCTGTACAACTGCAGCAAGACATCATTGTTCCTGTACTTGAATCATCTCGCTACGAAGGCCAACATACCATTTGCCTTCTTAACCGCCTGCTGCACCTGCATGCTTACCTTCAGCGACTGGTGCACAAGGACACCCAGGTCTCGTTGCACTTCCCCTTCTCCCAATCTATTGCCATTCAGATAATAATCTGCCTTCCTGTTTTTGCCAGCAAAGTGGATAACCTCGCATTTATCCACATTATACTGCATCTGCCATGTATCTGCCCAATCACCCAACCTGTCCAAATCATACTGGAGTTTCTCGGCATCCTCCTCACAGCACACACGCCCACCCAGCTTTGTGTCGTCTGCAAACTTGGAGATATTACATCTAGTTCCCTTGTCTAGATCATTAATATATATTGTGAATAGCTGGGGTCCTTGCACCGATCCCTGCGGTACCCCACTAGTCACTGCCTGCCACTCGGAAAAAGACCCGTTTATTCCAACTCTTTGCTTCCTGTCTGCCAACCAGTTCTCTATCCAAGTCAGTACCTTGCCCTCAATCCCTTGCGCTTTAACTTTACACGCTAATCTCTTATGCGTGACCTTATCGAAAGCCTTCTGAAAGTCCAAATACACCACATCCACTGGTTCTCCCTTATCTATTCTACCAGTTACATCCTCAAAAATTTCCAGTAGATTAGTCAAGCACGATTTACCTTTTGTAAATCCACGTTGACTTTGTCCGATCCTGTTGCTGTTTTCTAAGTGCTCTGCTATTACATCTTTTATAATGGACTCTAGCATTTTCCCCACTACCGATGTCAGGCTTACCGGTCTATAATTCCCCGTTTTCTCTCTACCACTTTTTTTGAATAGTGGGGTAACATTAGCTACCCTCCAATCCATGGGAACTGTTCCAGATTCTATAGAATTTTTGAAGATGACCAGCAATACATCTACTATTTCTGGAGCCACTTCCTTAAGTACCGTAGGATGTAGATTATCAGGCCCTTGGGATTTATTGGCCTTCAATCCCGTCAATTTCCCTAACACCATTTCCCTACAAATACTGATTTCATTCAGTTCCTCCCTTTCATTAGACCTTATGTTCCCTGACATCTCTGGGAGATTATTTGTGTCCTCCTTTGTGAAGACAGAACCAAAGTATGTATTTAATTGGTCTGCCATTTCTTTGTTCCCCATTATAAATTCCCCTGATTCTGACTGCAAGGGACCTATGCTTGACTTCACCAATCTTTTTCTCTTCACATATCTATAGAAGCTTTTAGTCAGTTTTTATGTTCCTTGCAAGCTTACTCTCATACTCTATTTCCCCCCTCTTAATTAATCCCTTTGTCCTCCTTTGCTGAATCCTAAACTGCTCCCAATCCTCAGGTTTGTTGCTTTTTCTGGCCAATTTATATGTCCTCTCTTTGGATCTTATGCTATCCCTAATTTCCCTTGTTAGCCACGGTTGAGTCACCTTTTTTGTTTTCTTTTTATGCCAAGCAGGGATGAACAAATTCTGTAGTTCATCCATGCAATCTTTAAATGTTTGCCATTGCCTATCCACCGTCAACACTTGGAGTAACGTTCCCCAATCCATCCTACCCAACTCGCGCCTCCTACCATCGTAGTTTCCTTTATTTAAATTCAGGACCCTAGTCTCCGAGTCAAATACTTCACTCTCCATCTTAATGAAGAATTCTATCATATTATGATCGCTCCGCCCCAAGGGGCCTCGCACAAGATTGCTAATTATTCCTTTCTCATTACATAATACCCAGTCTAAGTTGGCCTGATCTCTAGTTGGTTCCTCGACATATTGGTCCAGGAAACCATCCCGTATACACTCCAGGAATTCCTCCTCCACAGTATTGTTACTGATTTGGTTAGCCCAATCTATATGCAGATTAAAGTCACCCATTATTCCTGCCCAGTGTATCTGAGGTTAATATATGAACACAGGAGCTTATGAGCCAGGTCTGCTATCCAATACGATGGCTACATGTTCTCAGTATTTAAAACTCATTATTGTAATGAATGCATTGGGAGGAACTTGAACCGTGCTCAGGAATTGTGAAAATTCATACCCTGGCGGTATCTCGTTCCAAAGTGTGATACGGTCCCTCTAACTTGGATTAATAACACTTGTGTACTTGCTGCCAATTAGAATCAATTTGTTGAATGCCTCAGAATTGCAAAGGAGAATTTTCTGAGCTTGTGTGGGAACAGTGTAGTTCCTGTCCATCACTAATTGCCCTCCAGTCAGCCCCTTGGTTTATACTGCACATGCTCTCAAAGTACCAATCAGCTCCAGAAACTTCAGACTCTGAGGAAATCAGTTCAGCAACCAATGAAAACAGGGGTTCCAGCTCCAACAGCACTGTTCTTACCCAAAGTGTATGTGGAGCGAAGGGATATGGAAATGAAAGAGCACCACATTCCTCTGTCTCACTGCCCATGCTCATGAACATGAAATGGCCACTTGAACAAGGTTCCCATGGTCGGTGGTGCCTCGGGGAAGCTACTTAAGTCTGCATCTCGCGGGGAGAGGAACAACAAAAACAGAGCAGAAAGCACAACGAAGGAGGGAGGACCCTTGCATGTTCCATGGTGTCACTGTATTGCTGACTGTCCTATGTGTGTGGATACCGCTATCGGTTCCGCTGTGTTGTGTGTACCACTGTCTGTCCCTCTCTGTCCTGTGTACCAACAAACAACAACTTGCATTTATATGGCGCCTTTAACATAGTAAATCATCCTAAGGCACTTCATAGGACTGTTATCGAACAAAATTTGACACTGCCACATAAGGAGATATTAGGACAGATGACCAATAGCTTGGTCAAAGAGGAAGGTTTCAAGGAGCGTCTTAAAGGTGGAGAGGCGGAGAGGTTTAGGGAGGGAATGCCAGAGCTAATGGTGGGGCGATTAAAATCGGGGATGCGCAAAAGGTCAGAATTGGAGGAGCACAGAGATCTTGGAGGGTTCTACGGCTGGAGAAGGTTACAGAGAGATAGGGAGGAGCGAGGCCATGGAGGGATTTGTAAAAAAACGGATGAGAATTTTTAAATTGAGGTGTTGCCGGACTGGGAGCCAATGTAGGTCATCAAGCACAGGGGCGATGGTGGAATGGGACTTGGCACAAGTTAGGATACGGGCAGCAGAGTTTGGAGGAGCTCAAGTTTATGGAGGGTGGAATATGGAAGGCCGGCCAGGAGTGTGTTGGAATAGTCGAGTCTAGAGGTAACAAAAGCATGAATGAATGTTTCAGCAGCAGATGAGCTGAGGCAGGGGCGGAGACAGGCAATGTTATGGAGGTGGAAGTAGGCGGTCTTGGTGATGGCACAGATATGTGGTCGGAAGCTCATCTCGGGGTCAGATACAACACCGAGGTTGCAAATGGTCTGGTTCAGCTTCAGTTGCCAGGGAGAGGGATGGAGTTGGTGGCGGAGACCAAAGGTTGGTGGGGTGGTTTGGTGGAGGAACTATCTATATTCAGAAAAGAATCTGTAGAGAGGCTTTGTGAAGTCACTGCACAGTTTTATCGCAGGGTACCGACACCGTGGCCTTTGGCAGAGCAGTACAAACACTAGAAATAGTTGTTTGGGATGATCAAATGGTTTGGGTTGATCGCTGGAGTTTGGTCGGGTCAGTGGGATATCGAGGGACCAGCTAGAATGGTGTAGTGGCCTTTCAGTGTTGGGCCTTGCCCTTTTGGAGAGGTCTGTTGGTAGCTTGTGACACCCTGCCCCCCCCCCTTGTTCTGAGTTGTCCTTTTGGGGATTGTCTGGGTGTGTGTTTGGGTTAGGGAGACCTGAGCTGGGTAGGTTTACAGGAAGGGGGTTGCACACCCTCCAGCGGCTCTACATTACCCGTTCTGACTGCAGGCATCCCAAAGGTGTGTCATCTAAACGTTTATTTTGGGGGCAATGTAATTTAAATATAATGTAATAAATAAACATGGGCCTGACTAACTGCACCAGAGGTTCTCTTGCTGGTGTCAAGGCTACTGATTATTTCCTTTGAGCAGGTTGCTACCCCTGCTGTACCTCCAGCATAATCTCTTCAAAAAGAAAACCCACTGATCTTCCTACCTTCTCCATATTTGGAATACAGTCGAGAGACTTCTAATTCCGTTAATTCTAATGCTATTGAAATCTTACTAAAGGACAAAGGAGATTAGGGGGTGTGAGTAAATCAGGCTGACAGGCTCCCTAATCCAGGGGCCAGATCCACTTACTGAAAACTGCAAAAGCAAAAAAATCATAGAACGGTAGAATTTTACAGCATAGCAGGAGACCATCTGGCCCATCACGCCAGTGCTGATTATCTGAAAGGGCTTTCTAATTAGTCCCATTTCCCTGGCCTTTCCCCATTACCCATTGAAATAATTTTTGTAAACATTGATCCACATCCCTTTTAAAAGCTATTGTGGATTCTGCTTCCCCCAACTCTTTCTGGTGGGACAATCTGGGGGCAAAATTCAAGCTCAGGGGTGTGCGGAATGGACCGTCGTGGATGGCTGCCCATAATACACCCTGTCCGAGTCCCCTTTCCGTTGACTTCTTGTATAACGGGCGGCCAATCCACTACTGCCCGTTTTGTGCCCACTTCGAAGTTGAATTTGACCCCCTCTGTGTTCTTTCTCCTGACTGCTCCATTTATGGTCTTAAATTTATGCTCTCGACAACTGGATTCGTTTCTCACAGATTTGGAATCCACAGCTGATTTGGTTTTTGTGCTTGCAAGCCAATTATTTCTGTCACATATGGATCCTGGGAGAGGCTTCCCACCCGAGTTAGTAATCATAACCCTGATACAGAAAGGATTGACAGTTTTGTTCCAGAGGAAATCATTCCCTTTGTGTTATTGTCGCTCCAAGTGAGGTTCAGTGCAAAACTGGACAGTCTCACTACTGTCACTATTAACAAGAGCGAGCAGGGTGAACAGCTGTGGCCTTACACACTGTCAGACAGCAGGACTCTCACTCGAAACAGGAGTACATTTTCACCCCCTGTTAAGCGTTGTATGGAAGTCAAGTGCAATTTTTGACATGTTCTGATCTGATATATACAAAGTCCACTATTCCTCTGTAAATGTTGTACATAGTTCCCTCATACTCCTCTCCTGAGGTACTGACTCACGTTGCATTTTAGGAGGAGGAAGGAGGCCACATACAGCTTGGATAATAAATATCTAAATAGGGTAGAGGAGCAGAGGGATCTAGGGGTGCAGATTCACTAAAAGTAGTGACGTAGGTTAATAAGGTTAATAAAAGCAAACCAAGCACTGGGATTCATTTCTAGAGGGACAGAATTGAAAAGCAGGGAAGTTATGTTAAAAACTTGTATTGAACCTTGGTTAGACCACACTTGGGGTTTTGTGCACAGTCCTGGTCTTCACATTATAAAACAGATATAGAGGCACTGGGGAAAGTGCAAAAAAGATTCACATGGATGATATCAGAACTGAGAAGTTACAACTATCAGGAAAGATTGAACAGGCTGGGGTTCCTTTCTGTAGAAAAGAGAAGACTGAGGGGAGACCTAACAGAGATCGAAGGTTATGACGGGTTCGATAGGGTAGACATAGAGGAGATGTTTCCGCTTATGGAGGAGACCAAAACTCAGGGCCATAAATATAAGATCGTCACCAATAAATCCAATAGGGAATTCAGGAGAAACTTCTTTACCCAGAGAGTGGTGAGAATGTGGAACCCGCTACCACAGGGAGTGGTTGAGGTGAATAGTATCGATGCATTTAAGGGGAGGCTGGATAAACACATGAGGGAGAAGGGAATAGAGGATCTGCTGATGGGGTGAGATGAAGTAGGGTGGGAGGAGGCTCGTGTGGAGCAGAAACACCGGCACAGACCAGTTGGGCCGAATGGCCTGTTTCTGTGCTGCAAACTCAATGTAATGTCGGGATACAATTTCACAAGATTCAGACACTCTCCAGTCCCTGCACCTAGGGGTCAATCTTCCTGTACGAGCCTAGACAATCTAGATCTTGCGAGCCCCTCTCATTGCTAACACCTTCATTTCCGAGCAGGCACCGTACTGTTTAATATACAAACATTTGTCTCATGACTTATTCATTGGTGGATTTAGTTTTTGAGCAGAATTCAGGGTTTGTGACAGGCCAATGATTTTGCAGGGGCTAAATCGGCCTCTGAACCCTGGCCCATTGCCCCGCACCTCGCCCAGTCCAGCACCTGGTGGAGTCTTCGCCCAGATGAAACCTTCCTTGGTGAGCGGCGGTGGACTATTCCACCATGATGGGCATCACCGTCGAGCCCAACCCTGCCCTAACCCCAATGCACATACACGTGCATTTTCCAGCCACAGGGGGCACTGGACAAGCATCCTAATCCAGGGACTGCTGATGTCAACTTTAGCACCCCTGCACTGCATTGGCTGTCAGCTAACTCACACCGCACAGGCTCAGTACCCCACTGCACAGTACATTTAACCATTCATTTCATATAAACTCCAGCTCCAACCATCCCCCCCTCCCTATCATACGCCACACCCTATCCCGACTGTTGTTTCCCAGCCCCATGCACCTTCCCTGCCTGACCGATTGCTTCCCTTCCTTCTCCTTGCCCTGGGCAATACCACAAGAGGTTTACTAGTAAATTTATATTTTTAGTGACCATTTATGTACATCGGGGGTGGGGTGGGGAAATGAAAGGTAATTTTCTGAACTCCTATTTCTAAGTGGGGCTCGTTCCCCAGGCAGCTGGATGAAGAAGATTTGTATTCAAAACTCCCCAGCACACACGCTAAATGCTTGGCTCAGCAACACTTCCCATCCTTTTGACTTTAACGACACCTTTAGAAATAGTGTGCACAAAGAAAACTCAGCAACAACACAATCGCAGGAAAAGAAAGCTAAATTCCTGGAAATCTGAAAACCGAGCTCCAAAAAGGAGAGTGATAAAAAGAATAAAAATACAAATGTTGGTAATGTGAAACTGCGCTGCAAACACGCGGCAAGTCTCTCAGCGACCTCAGACCTCCCAAAGTACTTTGCAGCAATAAAGTACTTTTGCAGTGTAGTCACTGTTGTAATGTTACAAACACAGCAGCCAATTTGCAAACAGTAAGGTCCCATGAACAGCAATGTGATAATGACCAGATAACCTGTTTTAGTGATGCTGGTTGAGGGATAAATATTAGTCCCAGGACACCGGGGAGAACTCCCCCTGCTCTTCTTCGAAATAGTGCCTGCGGTATCTTTTACATCCACCTGAAAGAGCAGACGGGGCCTCGGTTTAACGTCTCATTCGAAAAACAGCACCTCCGACAGTGCAGCACTCCCTCAGTACCGCCCCTCCGACAGTACAGCGCTCCCTCAGTACTGCCCCTCCGACAGTGCGGCGCTCCCTCAGTACTGCCCCTCCGACAGTACCACGCTCCCTCAGTACTGCCCCTCCGACAGTACCACGCTCCCTCAGTACCGCCCCTCCGACAGTGCGGCGCTCCCTCAGTACCGCCCCTCCGGCAGTGCGGCGCTCCCTCAGTACCGCCCCTCCGGCAGTGCGGCGCTCCCTCAGTACCGCCCCTCCGACAGCGCAGCGCTCCCTCAGTACCGCCCCTCCGACAGTGCGGCGCTCCCTCAGTACCGCCCCTCCGACAGTGCGGCGCTCCCTCAGTACCGCCCCTCCGACAGTGCGGCGCTCCCTCAGTACCGCCCCTCCGACAGTGCGGCGCTCCCTCAGTACCGCCCCTCCGACAGTGCGCCGCTCCCTCAGTACCGCCCCTCCGACAGTGCGCCACTCCCTCAGTACCACCCCTCCGACAGTGCGGCGCTCCCTCAGTACCGCGCTCCCTCAGTACCGTCCCTCCAACAGTGCGGCGCTCCCTCAGTACCGTCCCTCCGACAGTGCAGCGCTCCCTCAGTACTGCCCCTCCAACAGTGCAGCGCTCCCTCAGTACAGCGCTCCCTCAGTACAGCCTCTCCGACAGTGCGACGCTCCTTCTGTACCGCCCCTCCGACAGTGTGGCGCTCCCTCAGTGCTGCCCCTCCGACAGTGCGGCGCTCCCTCAGCACCGCCCCTCCGACAGTGCGGCGCTCCCTCAGTACTGCCCCTCCGACAGTGCGGCGCTCCCTCAGTACCATCCCTCTGACAGTGCGGCGCTCCCTCAGTACTGCCCCTCCGACAGTGCGGCGCTCCCTCAGTACTGCCCCTCCGACAGTGCGGCGCTCCCTCAGTACTGCCCCTCCGACAGTGCGGCGCTCTGTCAGTGCTGCCCCTCCGACAGTGCGGCGCTCCCTCAGCACCGCCCCTCCGACAGTGCGGCGCTCCCTCAGTACTGCCCCTCCGACAGTGCGGCGCTCCCTCAGTACTGCCCCTCCGACAGTGCGGCCCACCCTCAGTACCGCCCCTCCGACCGTGCGGCGCTCCCTCAGTACTGCCCCTCCGACAGTGCGGCGCTCCCTCAGTGCTGCCCCTCCGACAGTGCGGTGCTCCCTCAGTACCGCCCCTCCGACAGTGCGGCGCTCCCTCAGCACCGCCCCTCCGACAGTGCGGCGCTCCCTCGGTACCATCCCTCTGACAGTGCGGCGTTCCCTCAGTACTGCCCCTCCGACAGTGCAGCGCTCCGTCAGTGCTGCCCCTCCGACAGTGCGGCGCTCCCTCAGTACCGCCACTCCGACAGTGCAGTGTTCCCTCGGTGCTGCACTGGGAGTGTCAGCCTGGATTATGTGCTGAAGTCTCTGGAGTGGGGCTTGAACCCACGAGCTTGTGACTCAGACAACAGTGACATCAGCTGAGCCACGGCCGACACCATATACAAAGGCCATCTTATTTGGGCTGTGAAAAGGCATTGGAACGACAGAAGGAGAGTACAACATTTCCAAAGTAGAAGGGAACAAAGTGGAATGTGAATGTAGGAAACTGGCATCAACTGAGGGAGATGACGAAAGTTGGAAGTTGCTCAAGTCACTGCTGAGACCTGAAGGATGAAGATTGCCCAGGAGAAAGATCACAATATTGTTCCTGAAGCTCGCACTGCGCCTAGGGAGAGGAAGGCAGGAGGCCAAAGACAAAGGTCAGAGTGGGACTGGGATCTGGAACTGACGTACAGCAGGGACCAAATCATGAGCAGCAATTAGACTTCCAGACTGGAGGAAGTCTGTGTGAATGGGGGCCTCGGACAATGCCCGGGGCCTCGGACTCACTTCTTCAAATATCCTTTCTATTCCCAGTCTGCCTCCTGCCTTGCTCCAATCAGGCTCAGCGGAAACCTCTGGAAGCGTGGAGCTAATGCCGTGATGCAAAAGACAAGGCTGAAGCATTTGCAACCATATTCAGCCAGAAGTGTCAAGTGGATGATCCATTTCGCCTGCTCTACCATCACAGAAGCCAGTCTTCAGCCAATTCGATTCACTCCACATGATATCAAGAGACAGCAGAGCGCACTAGATACAGCAAAGGCTATGGGCCCCGACAACATCCCGGCTATCGTGCTGAAGACTTGTGCTCCAGAACTAGCCGCACATCTAGCCAAGCTGTTCCAGTACAGCTACAACACTAACATCTATCCGACAATGTGGAAAACTGCCCAGGTATGTCCTGTCCACAAAAAGCAGACAAATACAATCCAGCCAATTACCACCCCATCAGTCTACTCTCAATCATCAGCAAAGTGATGGAAGGTGTCGTCGACAGTGCTGTCAAGCGGCACTTACTCACCAATAACCTGCTCATTGATGATCAACTTGGGTTCCGCCAGGACCACTCTGCTCCAGACTTCATTACAGCCTTGGTCCAAACATGGACAAAAGAACTGAAGTGGGGGAGAGTAACTGCCCGTGACGTCAAGGCAGCATTTGATCGAGTGCGGCATCAAGGAGCCCTAGTAAAACTGAAGTCAATGGGAATCAGGGGGGAAACGCCCCTCTGGCTGGAGTCTTACCTAGCACAAAGGAAGATGGTTGTGGTTCTTGGAGGCCTATCATCACTGCCCTGGACATCGCTGCAGGAGTTCCTCAGGGCAGTGTGCTAGGCCCAACCATCTTCGGCTGCTTCATCGATGACTTTCACTGCATCATAAAGTCAGAACCGGGATGTTCGCCGATGACTGCACAGTGTCCAGTTCCATTCGCAACTCCTCAGATAATAAAGCAGTCCGTGCCCACATGCAGCAAGACCTGGGCGATATTCAGGCTTGGGCTGATAAGTGGCAACGACAACAGCAATAACTTGTATTTATTTAGTGCCTTTAACGTAGTAAAATGTCCCAAGGCGCTTAAAGTAACATTCACACCACAGAAGTGCCAGGCAATGACTATCTCCAACAAGCGAGAGTCTAACCACCGCCCCTTGACATTCAACGGCATTACCATCGCCGAATCCCCCACCATCAACATCCTGGGGGTCACCATTGACCAGAAACTTAACTGGACCCGCCACGTAAATACTGTGGCAACAAGAGCAGGTCAGAGACTGGGAATTCTGCGGCAAGTGTCTCACCTCCTGAGTCCCCAAAGCCTTTCCGCCATCTACAAGGCACAAGGAGTGTGATGGAATACTCGCCACTTGCCTGGGTGAGTGCAGCTGCAACAACACTCGAGAAGCTCGACACCATCCAGGACAAAGCAGCCCGTTTGATTGGCACCCCATCCACCACCTTAAACATTCACTCCCTCCACCACCGGCGTACCGTGGCTGCAGTGTGTACCATCTACAAGATGCACTGCAGCAACTCGCCAAGGCTTCTTCGGCAGCACCTCCCAAACCTGCAACCTCTTCCACCTAGAAGGACAAGGGCAGCAGGCGCATGGGAACACCACCGCCTCCAAGTTCCCCTGCAAGTCTCACACCATCCTGACTTGGAAGTATATCGCCGATCCTTCATCGTCGCTGGGTCAAAATCCTGGAACTCCCTAACAGCACTGTGGGAACACCTTCACCACACGGACTGCAGCGGTTCAAGAAGACAGCTCACCACCTTCTCAAGGGCAATTAGGGATGGGCAATAAATGCTGGCCTTGCCAGCGACGCCCAGATCCGGAGAATGAAAAAAAACTCCACATGCTTGTGGTCCATTTTTCACGCGTAAGCCTAGGCGCGAGTTTCACAGAGCACCAGCGTTAACCCCTTCCCTGTCCTCATCAAACATCACACATGCACTTTCCCGCAAGGGTCTGTGAATAGTGATAAAGAGCAGGAACCCCCGCACGCACCCCCCCACCACTCATTTCGGACTCCCCGAGGCCAATCACACTGCCCCCAGTTGCTGTCCCACTGACAGCAGCTATCGCTGTGTTAGCTGTGGTTCAGCGGGCAGCACTTTCCCCTCCGAGTCAGAATGTCGTGGGTTCAGGTCCCACTCCTGAGACTTGAGCACATAATCCAGGCTGACACTCCAGTGCAGTACTGAGGGAGTGCGGCACCGTCAGAGATACCGTCTTTCAGATGAGACATTAAAAAAAAGTTTATCAGGAAATCTCTCTCATTGCTGTTTGTGGGATCTTGCTGTGTGCAAATTTGGTAGCCACGTTTCCTACATTACAACAGTGACGACACTTCAAATAAGTACTCAGTTGGCTGCAATGAGCTTTGGAACGTCCCGCAGTCAGGAAAGGTGCTATATAAATGCAAATCTTTCTTCAACACAGCACTGGCAAAAACACCTTATAGTTGACATCCTATAATTTCCCCCAGGATGCTGCTGCTGCACTGTATTTATAGTGAGATTACTTGGCACGGTGACCAAAGCCAACCTAACTAGATGCAGGAAGGATGTTCCCGATGGTCGGGGAGTCCAGAACCAGGGGTCATAGTCTAAGGATAAGGGGTAAGCCATTTAGGACGGAGATGAGGAGGAATTTCTTCACCCAGAGAGTGGTGAACCTGTGGAATTCTCTACCACAGAGGGCGGTGGAGGCCAATTCATTAAATATATTCAAGAAGGAGTTGGATATATTTCTTAAGGCTAAAGGGATCAAGGGATATGGGGAGAAGGCAGGGACAGGGTACTGAATTTGGATGATCAGCCATGATCTCATTGAATGGCGGAGCAGGCTCAAAGGGCTGAATGGCCGACTCCTGCTCCTATCTTCTATGTTTCTAACACTAGTGGCTAAGATCTGTTGTATTTGACAATGACTTTCTTTAAGTAAATTTGTTTTATATAACTGTTTGCAGCAACAACCAATTCTAACATGGAACTGTCGACAGTTATAATTTAATAGTCAGATTTGGAAAATTCTCATTTGATTTGAAATGTTTTTGGTGAAATTTGAAACGCTTCCAATAAGAGCTGGAATATTTTGCATAATTACATTGTATTTACAGCACAGAAACAAGCCATTCGCTCCCACTGTTCCACGCTCCACATTGTATTTACAGCACAGAAACAGGCCATTCGCTCCCACCGTTCCACGCTCCGCATTGTATTTACAGCACAGAAACAGGCCATTCGCTCCCACCGTTCCACGCTCCACATTGTATTTACAGCATAGAAACAGGCTGCCTGACCTGCTGAGTTTTTCCAGCATTTTCTGTTGTTATTTCGGATTTCCAACATCTGCAGTATTTTGCTATCGTACTAGTGTTTGGTTCACTGCCACACCTCTTCTAGGAATGCCTACCTTGAAGAAGTTCTGCTCTTCTCTTCGACGGGATCTCCGTTTGGCTCTTCAACCTTGTTCATCTTCATTACTTTCAGTTTCCCTTCTCGTGTTTGATCAGGTATCTGCCAAGACTCGGTTTCACAGCCACATCATTTTCCTCAGCAACTGTCTCCGGTTCCGACTTACTCCACGTGGATTCCAACTAAACTTCCACCCTTCGTGCTTCGGATCCACCCAGGATTACAAATATCTCCAAGATATTCATCGTTCCTCGAACTACTGCTCTCGCCGCATCCTGAGATCCACGCTCAACGCCATGCGGCGCCACATGAACACACTCGACTTCTCTCTTCAGCACTCTATCTCAAAGCTGTCTGGGTCCACAGTTCCATTTCATCCTTCGACTCATCCGACGCTTCAACAAAAAACTTTTCTTCTTCCTTTCCGATGTCAAGGATCGCAAGCTTCATCAACTCTTGGACACCAACGCCCCTCCGGAACCTTCTTCCCCTTCACTTTCCTCTGACCCCCCTTCTCCCAATCCCACCCCCTGCCGCGTTTTCACTATCCCCTCTGACCTTCCACTCTCTGACCCTGAACGATCAGTCCTCAGCAAAGGCCCGAGCTTCATCCCCTTACGCCCCCACCTCAATGAATTTCGAGCTCGGCACGATGTTGAGCTCTTTTTCCGCCGCCTTCGTCTCCGTGCCCACTTCACTGGCCAGGAGTCTTCCCCCCGCACAACTGACCCTTTCTCCCGCTTGCAGAATTCCCGTTCTACCTGGACCCCTCCCCCTGGCCTCTTACCCTCTCTAGATCTTTTCATCGCTAACTGCCGCCGTGACATCGGCCGTCTCCATTTCTCTGCTCCCCTCACTCACTCCAACCTACCTCCCTCTGAACTTGCAGCACTCCATTCTCTTAGATCCAACCCTGACATTGTCATTAAACCCACTGACAAGGGTGGTGCTGTTGTTGTTTGGCGTACTGACCTCTACCTAGCGGAAGCTGAACGCCAACTCTCCGACACCTCCTCCTACCTCCACCTGGACCATGACCCCACTACCGAACATCAAACCACCGTTTCCAAGACTGTCACTGACCTCATCTCCTCTGGAGATCTTCCCCCCACTGCCACCAACCTCATAGTTCCCCAACCCCGCACAGCCCGCTTCTACCTCCTTCCCAAGATCCACAAACAGGACTGCCCTGGTAGACCCATCGTTTCAGCCTGTTCTTGCCCTACAGAACTTATCTCTTCCTATCTTGACTCTATCTTTTCTCCCCTTGTCCAGTCTCTTCCCACTTACATCCGCGACTCTTCGGACGCCCTCCGCCACTTTAACAGTTTCCAGTTTCCTGGCCCCAACCGCTTCCTTTTCACCATGGACGTACAATCCCTCTACACCTCCATCCCCCACCCGGATGGCCTGAGGGCGCGCCGCTTCTTCCTTGAACAGAGGCCCGACCAGTCCCCATCCACCACGACCCTCCTCCGCCTGGCTGAACTTGTTCTCACATTGAACAACTTCTCCTTTAACTCCACTCATTTCCTCCAAATCAAAGGTGTTGCTATGGGTACCCGCATGGGTCCTAGCTATGCCTGCCTTTTCGTGGGCTATGTGGAACAATCTTTGTTCCAGTCCTACTCGGGTCCCCTCCCTCACCTCTTTTTCCGATACATTGATGACTGTATCGGTGCCGTTTCCTGCACTCGCCCCGAACTTGACAATTTCATTCACTTTGCCTCCAATTTCCACCCTTCCCTCACCTTCACATGGTCCATCTTGGACTCTTCCCTTCCCTTCCTCGACTTCTCCGTCTCCATCTCTGGGGATAGGTTATCGACCAATATTTACTACAAGCCCAGACTTCCCACAGCTACCTGGACTACACTGCCTCCCACCCTACTTCCTGTAAGGACTCTATTCCATTCTCCCAGTTTCTCCACCTCCGCCGTATCTGCTCCGACGATGCCACCTTCCACACCAGTGCTTCAGACATGTCTTCCTTTTTCCGCAACCGAGGATTCCCCTCTACTGTGGTTGACACTGCCCTCGACCGTGTCAGTTCTATCTCCCGCACTTCTGCCCTCACCCCTGCCCCTCCCTCCCGGAACCACGATAGGGTTCCCCTTGTCCTCACCTTTCACCCCACCAGCCTCCACATTCAACGGATCATCCTCCGGCATTTCCGCCACCTCCAAAGTGATCCCACCACCAAACGTATCTTCCCCTCCCCTCCCCTTTCAGCATTCCGCAGGGACCGCTCCCTCCGAGACACCCTAGTCCACTCCTCTATCACCCCAAACAGCCCTTCCTCTTCGCCTGGCACCTTCCCGTGCAAGCGGAGATGTAACACCTGCCCCTATACCTCCCCCCTTCCCACTGTCCAGGGCCCCAAACACCCCTTCCAGGTGAAACAGCGATTTACTTGTACTTCTCGCAATCTAGTATACTGTATTCGCTGCTCACGATGCGGTCTCCTCTACATTGGGGAGACCAAACGCAGATTGGGTGACCGCTTTGCGGAACACCTCCGTTCAGTCCGTAAGGGTGACCCCGAGCTTCCGGTCGCCTGTCACTTTAATTCACCGCTCCATTCCCACTCGGACCTCACCGTCCTTGGCCTCTTGTATTGTTCCACGGAAGCTCAACGTAAACTCCAGGAACAGCACCTCATCTTCCGATTAGGCACTCTGCAGCCTTCCGGACTCAATATCGAGTTCAACAATTTCAGATCATAAGCTCGGCCCCCATTTCATTTTCTCTTGTAATTGTTCCACTCCTTTCCGCCCCCCCCCCCTTTCCTTTTGTTTCTCTCACACCTGGCAGCTATCTTTTGCCCTGCCAGTACACTTTACACCTAATCTCAGCCTATTACTATCTCGTCTAGCTTCTAATCTCTTTTACTTCTTTTGTTTCTTTTATTCTTTTGTCCGATCGCAGCCCTGCCTCCGATCTAGTTTCTTTTCTTTCCAGTTTTGAAGAAGGGTCCAACCCGAAACGTCAACTCAAATTTCTCTCCACGGATGTTGCCTGACCTGCTGAGTTTTTCCAGCATTTTCTGTTGTTATTATAGAAACAGGCCATTCGCTCCCACCGTTCCACGCTCCACATTGTATTTACAGCACAGAAACAGGCCAATCGCTCCCACCATTCCATGCTCCACACCAGCTTCATCCCACCCTATCAGTACAACCTTCTATTCCTTTCTCCCTCATGTTTATCTAGTTTCCTCTTAAATGCATCTATGCAAGTCGCCTCAACCACTCCCTGTGGTAGCAAGTGCCACATTCTAGCCGCTCTCTAAGTTTCTTCTGAGTTCCCTATTGGATTTATTGGTCACCATCTTATATTTATGGCCCCTAGTTCCGGTCTCCCCCCCACTAATGGAAACATTTTTTTCTACGTCTATCCTATCAAACTCTTTCATAATCTTAAAGACCTCTATCAGGTCGCCCCTCTTTTCTACAGAAAAGAACCCCAGCCTGTTCAAACTTTCCTGACACGTAGAACATCCCAGTTCTGGGATCATTCCAGTAAATCTTTGCACCTTCTCCAGTGACTCAACAGTTGGAATGTTTCAGTGAGAGTTGGAATCTGTTCGTGAGGTTTTGAATATTTTAGTGATATTTCACATGTTTGCATCAAGATCTATAATATTTTAATTTGGAATGTTTTAGCGAGATTTAGAATGTAGCAGTGAGATTTGGAATGTTTACTGTGAGATTTCACATGCTTTAGTTACACTCGAAGGTTGCAGTGAGGTTTAGAGTGTTTTTATAATATTGCAGTCAGTCTTGTACAGTAAGATCTAGGGAGCTTGGGAATATTTGGATAAGATTTGCAATGTTTAGTTAGATTTTGAATGTTTTCCGAAACACTTGGGATATTCCTTAAGTTTATTTTTTTTTACACAAAAGCATCAATCATTCCAGTTAAGAAACTTAATTAAATGAGCATTTACATATTTGTAGTTTAAAATCAAGTTAAGCGCTAATTTGAATTAAACAAGTTCAAATTAAGTTGTTTCGAATAACAAGTTGATTGTGTTCCAGTGGGATTTTAAGAGAGATTTGGGCGGCTTTACGGAGAGGGAGAATTTGTCTTTGTGAGGTTGTGTGACGCTTCTCCCAGCAGCAGGAGATTGGCCGAAGCTTGTCGGAGCCCAGCGCTGCAGTGCAAGCTCCCCGTGAGACCAGCACTGACACTGGGAGCACTCTCCCTCTTTCTGTCTCTCTCCGCATGTATATAGGCCGAGAAAATCGGCTTGGGCGCTGCCGCAAAGCGGGTATTGCCTCGGCCGTCCTGATATTCACTGCCACTGCAGTCAATGCAACTGAATATCAGGCACTGCGTATAACGGGCGGCCGAGCCGATACCGCCCGTTCTGCGCCACCGCCCGGGACGAATTTCTAGCCCAAATTTTAATATATTATAATTGAAACAAATTGCTGGAAATACACAGCAGCTCAGGCTGAGAGAGAGGAGGCCTGGGCAGGTTAGGGATTGGGGTGCAGGACCCGTCCCCATCTCCCCCGGGGCTGATATGCCCCAACATCCAATCTCAACTGGCCGAAGGACTAATACTGAAAATAACTGGGAGGTGGGAGGCGAGTGGAAGGGAGTCCCCATTGGGTGGGATACTGTACCTCGCACAAGTGGATCCGGCACAGGGATGCCCACTATTGCCCTGGGGGCGGCTCAGTCTGGCGAACACTTCCACCTGCCACTAGACCATCCTCCCAAACACTGCTTTGAATGTTAATTTTTCTTAACATCGACTGTAATTAAACGGACTGTTAACTAAAAGCTGCTCCCCACCCCCCGGGGGAATATAGATCTTGAAGAATTGCTGAGGATGTATTTTATTTGCCTGTACACTGATTCCTGGGGAGAGTCAGCAGGCGGCCGCTCGGCCCGTTGTGTCCCTGCTATCTGCACAGTCCTTACCTTGCGGAGCAGCCGGAGGAGCCCGACCGCCTGCTCGGCTCTCTGCTCCCGGAGCAGCGCCTGGATCTCCCGGATCCAACCCACCCTTCGCACGTACGGAGCCGGCGCCGCCTTCTGGAAGAGCAGCCGGTCGGGTTTGAGGACCGGCGGGGAGTCGCCGCTCACCGGCGGCGCGGAGTGAGGAGGAGCCGCCGGCTCCGAGGAGAATTCCTGCACCGACACCGACCTGGGGCGCTCCTCCCGCCGGCCCCCGCCGCCGCCTTTGGCGAATTTCGAGCCCATTTTTTTCCCCCCAAGTTGCGACCGCGCTGAAACTGAACAGAGAAACACAACTTGTCAATTTCGTGGAGCTCCAGCCAGAGAAACTGCACCGTCTGGAGCCCAGTGTTCACATCTCAGTCCACACTCTGCTCAGCACTGCTCCGGCTCAAACCCAACCCGTCCCTTCACTCCAGCCTCTCCCGGTGCAGTCTCTCCTCTCCCGGTGCTCCGGTGCAGTCTCTGCTCTCCCGGTGCTCCGGTGCAGTCTCTGCTCTCCCGGTGCTCCGGTGCAGTCTCTCCTCTCCCGGTGCAGTCTCTCCTCTCCCGGTGCTCCGGTGCAGTCTCTCCTCTCCCGGTGCTCCGGTGCAGTCTCTCCTCTCCCGGTGCAGCCTCAGCTCTCCCGGTGCTCCGGTGCAGCCTCTCCTCTCCCGGTGCTCCGGTGCAGTCTCTCCTCTCCCGGTGCTCCGGTGCAATCTCTCCTCTCCCGGTGCTTCGGTGCAGCCTCTCCTCTCCCGGTGCTCCGGTGCAGTCTCTCCTCTCCCGGTGCAGTCTCTCCTCTCCCGGTGCTTCGGTGCAGCCTCTCCTCTCCCGGTGCTCCGGTGCAGCCTCTCCTCTCCCGGTGCTCCGGTGCAGTCTCTGCTCTCCCGGTGCTCCGGTGCAATCTCTCCGCTCCGGTGCAGCCTCTCCTCCCTGTCCGGGTGTGACTGAAGAATCACAACAGTCTGGTCTCACGAGGCGTGTTCACACACAACGCCAGACCGCCGTCTGCTACGTGCTGCTGTC
Organism: Somniosus microcephalus; assembly: GCF_052327205.1. NCBI lineage: Eukaryota > Metazoa > Chordata > Chondrichthyes > Squaliformes > Somniosidae > Somniosus > Somniosus microcephalus. Next base: position 77,731,638 of record NC_141005.1, read on the forward strand.
TGGGGATTTGTACTGAGGGAGGTTCTGCTCAGTCAGAGCCCGGGATGGTCAGCAGCGAGAGCCCAGCGCTCCAATACTGCACCGCATTCAATTCTGGTGACATCAATTTTCTTTAAATGTTAAACTTGCTAAGGTTGCATTGCAATCGCTCAGAGCAAAGCTAGAGAACCATCACTGCACGTCCGGAACTGTGTGGCCCCTACTGTACCAAACACACGGGCACCATTCAACCTCTGGAGAGAGTGTAGAGAATCATAGAACGGTACAGCACAGAAGGAGGCCACTCGGCCCATCGAGTCTGCGCTGGTTGCTTCGAAGAGCAATCCAGTTAGTCCCACCCCCCGCTCTTTCCCCAAATCCCTGTAATGTTTTCTCCTTCAAGTATTTATCCAATTCCCTTTTGAAGGCTACTATTGAATCTGTATCCCCACCCTATCAGGCAGTGCATTCCAAACCCCAACCACTTGTTGTGTAAAAAAGTTTTTCCTCCTGTCGCCTCTGGTTCTTTTGCCAATCACCTTAAATCTGTGCACTCGGGTTATCGACCCTTCAGCCATTGGAAACAGTTTCTCTTTATTTACTCCATCTAAACCCTTCATGATTTGAAACACCTCTATCAAATCTCCTCTTAGACTTCTCTGCTCCAAGGAGAACAACCCCAGCTTCTCCAGCCTCTCCATGTAACTGTAATCCCTCATCCCTGGAACCATTCTAGTGAATCTCTTCTGCACCCTCTCCAAAGCCTTCACGTCCTTCCTAAAGTGCGGTGCCCAGAATTGGACACAACACTCCAGCTGGGGCCGAACTAGTGTTTTATATCAGTTTAGCACAACTTCCTGGCTTTTGTACTCTCTGCCTCTATTTACAAAGCCCAGGATCCCATGTGCTTTATTAACTGTTTTGTTAACCTGTCCTGCCACCTTCAGAGATTTGTGCACAAACACCCCCAGGTCTCTCTGTTCTTGCTCCCACTTTAGAATTGTACCATTTAACATGTATTGTCTCTCCTCATTCTTCCTACCAAAATGTATCACATCAACAACAACTTGTATTTCTATAGCACCTTTAATGTAGTAAAAGGTCCCAAGGCGCTTCACAGGAGCGTTAACAAACAAAGTTTGACACCGAGCCAGATAATGAGATATTAGGGCAGGTGACCAAAAGCTTGGTGAAAAAGGTAGGTTTTAAGGAACGTCTTAAAGGAGAGAGATGTGGAGAGGCGGAGAGGTTTAGGGAGGGAATTCCAGAGTTTGGGGCCTAGGCAGCTGAAGGCACAGGCCACCAATGGTGGAGCGACTAAAATAGGGGATTCTCAAGAGGCCAGAATTGGAGGAGCGCCGATATCTCCGGGGGGTCCCCTGTAATTGTTTTGGCCCTGCATGACCCTTTAAGGGGAAGGTAGCACAGTGGTAATGTCACTGGGCTAGTAATCCAGAGGCCTAGACTAATGATCCAGAGACGTAAGTTCAAATCCCACCACAGCAGCTGGGGAATTTAAATTCATCTGGAATAAAAAGCTAGTATCAGTAACGGTGACCCTGAAACTATCGGATTATCGTAATAACCCATCTGGTTCACTAATGTCCTTTAGGTAGGAAATCTGCTGACTTTACCTGGTCTGGTCTATATGTGACTCCAGACCCACAGCAATGTGGTTGACTCTTAACTGCTGTCGGAAATGGCCTAGCACGTCAGTCAGTTGTAACTAACTGCTACGAAACACAATAATAAGAATGAAATCGGACGGACCTCGGCACCGACTACGGACACGGCAACGGCACACCCAGCCCAGTCGACCCTGCAAAGTCCTCCTCACCAACATCTGGGGACTTGTGCTAAAATTGGGAGAGCTGTCCCACAGACTGGTCAAGCAACAGCCTGACATAGTCATACTCACAGAATCATACCTTTCAGCTAATGTCCCAAACTCCTCCATCACCATCCCTGGGTATGTCCTGTCCCACCGGCAGGACAGACCCACCGGGGGTGGTGGCACAATCGGGAACGAGTGGCCCTGGGAGTCCTCAACATTGTCTCCGGACCCATGAAGTCTCATGGCTTCAGGTCAAGCATGGGCAAGGAAACCTCCTGCTGATTACCACCTACCGCCCTCCCTCAGCTGATGAATCAGTTCTCCTCCATGGTGAACACCACTTGGAAGAAGCACTGAGAGTAGCAAGGGCACAGAATGTACTCTGGGTGGGGGACTTCAATGTCCATCACCAAGAGTGGCTCGGTAGCACCACTACTGACCGAGCTGGCCGAGTCCTGAAGGACATAACTGCCAGTCTGGGCCTGCGACAGGTGGTGAGAGAACCAACACGAGGGAAAAACCTACTTGGCCTCGTCCTCACCAATCTACCTGTTGCAGATGCATCTGTCCATGACAGTAATATGGTTCTCTGTAAACTTTCATGCCAATAAAGCATTTGAACTGAACAGTATTGGTACAAGTGACCACCGCACAGTCATTGTGGAGACGAAGTCCCGTCTTCACTCTGAGGACACCCTCCATCGTATTGTGTGGCACTACCACCGTGCTAAATGGGATAGATTCAGAACAGATCTAGCAGCTCAAAACTGGGTATCCATGAGGCGCTGTGGGCCATCAGCAGCAGCAGAATTGTATTCCACCACAATCTGTAACCTCATGGCCCGGCATATCCCTCACTCTACCATTACCATCAAGCCAGGGGACCAACCCTGGTTCAATAAGGAGTGTAGAAGAGCATGCCAGGAGCAGCACCAGGGGTACCTAAAAATGAGGTGCCAACCTGGGGAAGCTGCAACACAGGACTACCTGCATGCTAAATAGCAGAAGCAGCATTCTATGGACAGGGCTAAACGAACCCACAATCAATGGATCAGATCAAAGCTCTGCAGTCCTGCCACATCCAGTTGTGAATAGTGGTGGACCATTAAACAACTAACGGGAGGAGGAGGCTCCATGAATATCCCCATCCTCAATGATGGTGGAGCAGGTGAGTGCAAAAGACAAGGCTGAAGCGTTTGCAACAATCTTCAGCCAGAAGTGCCAAGTGCATGACAATATCGGCCTACTCCTGAGGTCCCCACCATCACAGAAGCCAGTCTTCAGCCAATTCGATTCACTCCACGTGATATCAAGAAACGGCTGAGCGCACTGGATACAGCAAAGGCTATGGGCCCCGACAGCATCCCAGCTATCGTACTGAAGACTTGTGCTCCAGAGCTAGCCGCGCCTCTAGCCAAGCTGTTCCAGTACAGCTACAACACTGGCATCTATCCCACAATGTGGAAAACTGCCCAGGTATGTCCTGTCCACAAAAAGCAGGACAAATCCAATCTGGTCAATTACCACCCCATCAGTCTACTCTCAATCATCAGCAAAGTGATGGAAGGTGTCATCAACAATGCTATCAAGCGGCACTTACTCACCAATAACCTGCTCACTGATGCCCAGTTTGGGTTCCACCAAGACCACTCGGCTCCCGGCCTCATTACAGCCTTGGTTCAAACATGGACAAAGGTACTGAATTAAAGAGATGAGGTGAGAGTAACTGCCCTTGACATCAAGGCAGCAGTTAACCGAGTGTGGCACCAAGGAGCCCTAGTAAAACAGAAGTCAATGGGAATCGGGGGGAAAACTCTCCACTGGTGGAGTCATACCTAACACAAAGGAAGATGGTTATGGTGGTCGAAGGTCAATCATCACAGCCCCAGGACATCGCTGCAGGAGTTCCTCAGGGCAGTGTCCTAGGCCCAACCATCTTCAGCTGCTTCATCAATGACCTTCCATCCAACATAAGGTCAGAAGTGGGGGTGTTCGCTGATGACTGCATAGTGTTCAACGCCACTCACAATTCCTCAGATAATGAAGCAGTCCATGCCCGCATGCAACAAGATCTGGATGATGTTTAAGCTTGGGCTGATAAGTGGCAGGTAACATTCGCACCACAGAAGTGCCAGGCAATGACTATCTCCAACAAGCAAGAGTCTAACCACCTCTCCTTGACATTCAACGGCATTACCATCGCCAAATACCCCACCATCAACATCCTGGGGGTCACCATTGACCAGAAACTTAACTGGACCAGCCACATAAATACTGTGGCAACAAGAGCAGGTCAGAGGCTGGGTATTCTGCGGTGAGTGTCTCACCTCCTGACTGCCCAAAGCCTTTCCACCATCTACAAGGCACAAGTAAGGAGTGTGATGGAATACTGCCCACTTGCCTGGATGAGTGCAGCTCCAACAACACTCAAGAAGCTCGACACCATCCAGGACAAAGCAGCCTGCATGATTGGCACCCCATCCACCACCTTAAACATTCACTCCCTCCACCACCGGCGTACCGTGGCTGCAGTGTGTACCATCTACAAGATGCACTGCAGCAACTCGCCAAAGCTTCTTCGACAGCACCTCCCAAACCCGCGACCTCTTCTGCCTAGAATGACAAGGGCAGCAGGCACATGTGAACACCACCACCTCCAAGTTTCCCTCCAAGTCACACACCATCCTGACTTAGAAGTATATCGCCATTCCTTCATCGTTGCTGGGTCAAAATCCTCGAACTCCCTACCTAACAGCACTGTGGGAGTACCTTCACCACTCGGACTGCAGCAGTTCAAGGCGGTGGCACACCACCACCTTCTCAAGGGCAATTATGGATGGGCAATAAATGCCGGCCTTGCCAGCGACGCCCACATCCCATAAACTAATTTTTTAAAGGGTGCTGCACGGGCTATTCAAAATACCAACCATGCATGATTTTTACATTGATAAGCCGGCAAACTGGCTGCACGGGTTCCCTGGAGTGTTGCGTGGCCACGCAGCTTAAAGGGAACATTGATTGTAGGGCTAGAGGGGGTTAAAGAGAGGGAGGGTGGGACCAGGTTGGGTCCTGAAAACAAGGATGAGGATTTTAAAATTGAGGCGTTACTTAACCGGGAGCCAATGTAGGTCAGCGAGCACAGGGGCTGTTGTGTATGTAATATGTGTGCTACTTTGAACCTATGGACAGGACTGCACTACTTGTTGGGCGTAGTGATACGCAGTACCACTCCTGGCCATAGGGGTATAAATAGTACTGTGGGTACTGATCCCCCTCAGTTCCCGCCTGTGGGCATGAAGTAAAGACCTACGTATAGTCCCTACCTCCAACCAGTAAAGACCTGTTTTATTGTTACTGATTAAGTCTCAGTATTAATTACTTGAACAACTCACAGACTTAACACTGGCGACGAGTCTGATTCGGACCCTGCGGCAGTCACTCCACGGCAGCTTCGTCCACAGCCAGGACGTTGCAGAGAGGTTTCCACCCTCTCCACCCCACTGGAAGACATCCTGACCTCGGAGCCTCCATCGGCGACCGTCAGCTTCTTCTCCAGCTTGGTGGTGGGTAAGCCGTTGTCTGAGCCGGGCAGCGACGCGACAGGCAGTTGACCGCGTTGGCCGCACGAACGGGGCTGGGGGAGCTGGAGGAATAGGGCGCGAGAGCCGCTTCGAGCGGGAGGCGTTTCAACAGAGCGATCGCATCTCCTGATAAGAGCCGAGAGCCGCTTCGCGATCCAGCGATCGCATCCGCTGATAAGGGCAGCACTCGGGCGATCGCGGCGAAGATAAGGGCCGCACTCGAGGGCTGAAGGGAGACGGCGTCGGGGGACGGGTGAAGACCGCCAAGCGCGGGAAAACCGCCATTTTGTGGGCGGAGGACGACGGCAAGAGCGGGAAGCCGCCATCTTTGATAACAAGTAAACAAAATAAAATCTGAGAAATTGCAAATCTACAATGCCTAAACACGGGAATATTAGCACCTTTGATAGTGACCTCGAAGATTGGGCCATATATGTTGAAAGAGTAAAAAATTATTGTAAGGCCAATAAAATTCGTGACCAAGATAAAGCTCTAACATTATTAAATTTAATGGGTGCGAAGACATACGGGCAATTGAAACACCTGTTATCACCAGATGAACCGGCGGATAAGACGTTCGATGAGATTGTTACTGTCCTGAAAGATCATCTAAACCCCACGCCGCTGATGCTAGCGGAACGATTTAAATTTTATGACAGAAGGCAGCTACAGCATGAAAGCAATGCTGATTATTTGCTGGAATTGCGTAAATTAGCGAAATATTGCCAGTTTGGAACGGGACTGACAGAGGCACTTCGAGACAAATTTGTGTGTGGTTTATTTAAACAGGATACACAAAAGCGACTGCTCGAGGAGAATGAGCTGACGCTTGAGAAGGCGGTCACTATGGCAGCAGCACACGAAGCCGCAGCGAGAGGCACGGCAGTAATGCAGCTACGGTCACCGGAGCTCAGTGCACACAAATTGGGTGTGAGTTCTGGCAAATGTTATCGTTGTGGAAAGACAACGCATGATCAGAACCAGTGTTGGTTTAAAAACCAAGAATGTAGAACTTGTGGTAGGCTTGGACATATAGCTAGAGTATGCAGGTCAGGGAAGAAGACCAGCAACAAGAAGTCACCGCAAGGAAAATACGCAAAGGTACACAAGGTGACCGAACAGGAGTCCGATTCAGACGCTAGCAGTAATGAACTGGCTAGCTTAAGCTGTAATGAACTGGCTAGCTTAAGAGTACTCAACGCTGGTAAGGGTGCAGACCTCCAGACAATTTGGGTCACTCTTCAGATAGAAGGAGTCCAAGTAAAACTGGAATTGGACACTGGATCGGCATTGACGGTCATAAATAAGAAAGATTACGGAAGGTTATTCCAACATATTCCCCTACAGTATACGGGGATTATATTGGAAACATACACGGGGCAAAGAGTGTACCCCATCGGGAAAATAGAGGTTGCAGTGGTCCACAAGGGCGAAGACAGTCAAATAATGGACTTATATGTGATATCTGAAGGAGGTTCTCCACTACTAGGACGGGAGTGGATTAGGAAAATGAATATGGACTGGCATTTCCTACAAACAATAACGAGTGAGAACTCGGTGAAGATAGTCGGCCCAGACTCTGGAACGGATGATGGTAAGCCCAACTCAGGTGCAAAAGACAAAGTTTCAGCACAGAATTCCACTGAGCAACAACAACATAGTTTAACTGTGGATTCTGAGTCTGGCAAGTCTACTGATGTGCCCATTTCTGAGGGACACCGGGCTCGAACTCAACTCCATTTCAAACTACAACAGCAATTAGAACAAATGCTTCGCCGTTGTGAGCAAGAGTTGAATGCAACGAAAGAGTTCTTTGATATAGAGTTGGAGAATCTGGGAAGACAACAGAAGCAGCTGATGGAGAAAATGGAGCAGGAGCACACAAAACGTCTGATGTCAGAGGAGTTAACGGTCAGCCAACTCCTGCATATGCTGAAGGACAGGACTCTGAAATGGGAAAAACTTGAACACGAACTTCAATATTCAAACGAAAGGGGTTCGGAGCTCTCAAAGGTTATTGGAAGAGCTGAGGTGGCAACACAGACTGAGATGACTGCAACAGAGCAGCCCTTGGATGCCAAAAGTACGCTGACTCACGTCAACGTAGAACAACAGACCGCTGAAACAGCTGCTCCGGTAGAGGGATTGAATAGTCCGATCAATCAATCTCCAAAAGAAGTTGAAGTAGTAAAATCTCAAATGAGGTCATTAGTAAACGACTTGCTGAAAGCCCAGAAAAAGCTGGATGAAGAGGTACGCATGAAGAAGTCTCTTCAGGAAAGATGTCTGGACTTGGAACAAAAGCTGGCTAACGCCCAGCTGGGTATGGAGGAAATAGAAGACCCTCTCGCTGGCCTAGATCAGGACGACACCGAATATTACTATGTCCTGTCCTGCCCAACTTGTAACTTCGACTCCCACCATACAGAAATCATGGAGGAGCACCAAAAGTCTACGGAACATCGGGAGAAGGTGGCTCTACTACGGAAAAAGGAGGGAGAGAAGGAGGAACTGCGCATGCAGCTGGCAGCTGACAGTGGAGCCCAGAGAGTCTCCAAGAAGCAGAAAAGGAAAAGTCGAAACAGAAGATGACCCATCTGAACCATTATTACCTCTACCAGATCACACACGTGGTCCCTCCGAACAGAGCCAATTCAGTTCGGAAGTTCAAACTGTTAAATCCATGGAAGGACTATTGAATGAGTCACTCCAGCAACGTGAACCGACTCCACCACAGAGATTGAATCTGTGAACTGTTTTCCGCAGAGACTGAATCTGTGATCTGTTTTGACATGAAGTTATCTATGTATCTATGTTATTCTGTTATGTAAACCTGAAGTTATATATGTATATATGTTATTACGTTATGTTAAATGGGGAGATGACTGTAAAGCTAGGAAGGGAGGAATGTTGTGTATGTAATATGTGTGCTACTTTGAACCTATGGACAGGACTGCACTACTTGTTGGGCGTAGTGATACGCAGTACCACTCCTGGCCATAGGGGTATAAATAGTACTGTGGGTACTGATCCCCCTCAGTTCCCGCCTGTGGGCATGAAGTAAAGACCTACGTATAGTCCCTACCTCCAACCAGTAAAGACCTGTTTTATTGTTACTGATTAAGTCTCAGTATTAATTACTTGAACAACTCACAGACTTAACAGGGGCAATGGGTGAATGGGACTTGGTGCAAGTTAGGACACGGGCAGCAGAGTTTTGGATCAGCTCAAGTTTACGGAGGGTAGAAAGTGGGAGGCTGGCCAGGAGTGCATTGGAATAGTGCAGTCTAGAGGTAACAAAGGCATGGATGAGGGTTTCTGCAGCGGATGAACTGAGGCAAGGGCGGAGACAGGCGATGTTCCGGAGGTGGAAATAGGCGGTCTTAGTGATGGCGTGGACATGTGGTCAGAAACTCATTTCAGGGTCAAATATGACACCAAGGTTGTGAACAGTCTGGTTCAGTATCAGACAGTTGCCAGGGGGAGGGATGGTGTTGGTGGCTAGAGAATGGAGTTTGTGGCAGGGAACCGAAGACAATACCTCACACTTTTCTGCGTTGAATTTCATCTGCCACGTGTCCGCCCATTTCACCAGTCTGCCTATGTCCTCTTGAAGCCTATTACTATCTTCCTCAAAGTTTTGTGTCATCTACAAATTTCGTGCACTATACCCCCGACTCCAAATCATTAATGTACATCAAAAACAGCGGTGGTCCGAGTACACTGAGTATACTTGGGAACGCCACTGTATACCTCCCTCCAGTCCAAAAAACAGCCATTCACCACAGCTCTCTGTTCTCTATCCCTCGGCCAGTTTTGTATCGATGCTGCTGCTGCCCCTTTTATCCCATGGGTGTCAATGGTGCTAACACGCCTAATATGTGGCACTTTATCAAATGCCTTTTCAAAGTCCATATACACAACATTAACTGCACTGCCCTCATCCACCCTCTCTGTTACCTCATCAAAAAATTCAATCAAGTTAGTCAAACACGATTTGCCCTGAACAATTCCGTGCTGACTTACCTTTATTAGTCCATGCTTGTCCAAGTGGCTGTTAATCTTCTCCCGCATTATTTTTCTAAAATTTTCCCACCACTGAGGTTAAACTGACTGGCCTGTAGTTGCTGGGTTTATCCTTCTCCCCTTTTTTGAACAAGGGTGTAACATTTACAATCTTCCAGTCCTCTGGCACCACCCCTACATCTAAGGAGGATTGGAAGATTGTGGTCAGCATCTCCACAATTTCTACAATTACTTCCCTCGGAAACCTAGGATGCATCCCATCCAGGCCGGGTGACTTATCCACTTTAATTACCACTAACCTTTCTAGTACCTCCAGTATCCCAGCAACCTCCTCGTTTACCGTAGCTTTGGAAAAGTCCTCTTTCTTGGTAAACACTGATGCAAAGTACTCATTTAGTATCTCAGCCATGCCTTCTGCCTTCACCAGTAGATCTCCATTTTGGTCCCTAATCTGCCCCATCCTTCCTGCGACAACCCTTTTAACGTTAATATGCCTATAGAAGACATTTGGATTCCCTTTTATGTTAGCCACCAATCTATTCTGGTGCAGTCTCTTTGCCCTTTTATTTCCTTTTTCACTTCTCCTCTGTACTTTTTATATTCAGCCTGATTCTAAAAGTGGGAAACATTTAAAACGGTGATCAATAGAGTCCAGAAGAAATATATCCCATGAAAAAGCTAACCAGTAATGACTCACCGTGGATGAATAAAGAAATAAGGTCAAAATTGAAACGGAAGAAAAAGGCAGACACTCAGTACACAGACAACAAAGGAGAGGATGACAAAAGGGAGTTCGAAAAGATTAGGAAAGAAGTCAATTAGGAAGGCAAAGAGAAACTACAAAATTAAATTATCAATGAATATAAAAGGAAATAGTGAAGTATTCTATAGGCACATAAATAACAAAAGAAAAATCAAGATAGGGATAGAGCCACTAAGGGAGACACACAATAAACTCTCAGGTAATGACAGCGAAATAACAACAACTTGTATTTATACAGCGACTTTAACTTAGTACAACATCCCAAGGCGCTTCACGGGAGCGTTATAAAACAACATTTTATACCGAGCCACATAAGGAGAAATAGGGCAGGTGACCAAAAGCTTGGTCAAAGAGGAGCGCCTTAAAGGAGGAAAGAGAGGTAGAAAGGCGGAGAGGTTTAGGGAGGGAATTCCAGAGCTTTGGGTCGAGGCAGCTGAAGGCACGACCGCCAATGGTTGAGCGATTAAAATCAGGGATGCTCAAGAGGCCAGAATTAGAGGAGCGCAGATCTGTTGGGGGGTTGTGGGGCTGGAGGAGATTACAGAGATAGGGAGGGGTGAGGCCATGGAGGGATTTGAAAACAAAGATGAGAATTTTAAAATTGAGGTGTTACTTAACCAGGAGCCAATGTAGGTCAGTGAGCACAGGGGGTGATGGGTGAATGGGACTTGGTGTGAGTTAGGACACGGGCAGTCGAGCTTTCGATGACCTCAAGTTTACGTAGGGTAGAACATGGGAGGCCAACCAGGAGTGCGTTGGAATAGTCAAGTCTAGAGGTAACAAAGGCATGGATGAGGGTTTCAGCAGCGGATGAGCTGAGACTGGGGTGGAGACGGGCGATGTTATGGTGCGGATATGTGGTCAGAAGCTAATTTCAGGGTCAAATATGACACCAAGGTTGCGAACAGTCTGCTCCAGCCTCAGACAGATGTTAGGGAGAGAGATGGAGTCTGTGGCTAGGGAACGGAGTTTGTGGCGGGGACCGAAAACAATGGCTTCGGTCTTCCCAATATTTAAATGGAGAAAATTTCTGTTTATCCAGTACTGGATGTATTTAGAGACAGTGGAGGGGTCGAGAGAAGTGGTGGTGAGGTAGAGCTGGGTGTCGCCAGTGCACATGTGGAAACTGAGGCTGTGTTTTCGGATGATGTCGCCAAGGGGCAGCATGAAGATGAGAAATAGGAGGGGGCCAAGGATAGATCCTTGGGGGACTCCAGAGGTAACGATGCGGGAGTGGGAAAAGAAGCCATTGCAGGTGATTCTCTGGCTACGATTAGATAGATAAGAATGGAACCAGGCGAGTGCAGTCCCACCCAGCTGGACAACGGTGGAGAGGCGTTGGAGAAGGATGGAGTGGTCAACCGTGTCAAAGGCTGCAGACAGGTTGAGAAGGACGAGGAGGGATAGTTTACCTTTATCACAGTCACAAAGGATGTCATTTGTGACTTTGATAAGAGCCGTTTCGGTACTGTGGCAAGGGCAGAAACCTGATTGGATGGATTCAAACATGGAGTTCCGGGAAAGATGGGCATGGATTTGGGAGGTGACAACATGTTCAAGGACTCTGGAGAGGAAAGGGGGATTGGAGATGGGGCGGTAGTTTGCAAGGACGGAGGGGTCAAGGGTTGTTTTTGAAGGAGAGGGGTAATGATGGCAGATTTGAAGGCGAGGAAGGAGAACTGTTAACAATATCAGCTAACATGGGAGCCAGAAAAGGAAGTTGGATGGTCAACAGTTTAGTGGGAATACTGTCGCGGGAGCGGGAGGTGGGTCTCATGGACAGGATGAGCGTGGAGAGGTCATGAGGGGAGATCGGAGAGAAACTGAAGAAAAATGTGAGTTCAGGGCTAGGGCAGGGGGGAAAACCTTAGAGGAAGTTTGGCCCGGTGGGCTAGGGGAAGGAAGGGAAGCGGCAGAGGCAGCTGATCAGATGGTCTCAATCTTAGAGACAAAGAAGTCCATGAACTCCTCACACTTGTTGGAGGTGAGGGTGGAGGGGACAGGGAGAGGGGTTTAAGAAGACGGTTTATAGTGGAGAAAAGAAGCCGGGGTTTATTTTTGCATTCCAGAATGATTCTGGAATAGTGAGCAGTTTTGGCAGACGAGAGCAGGACCCGATAATGCTTTGTGGTCCAACCAGATCTGGCGGTGAATGGCTAAACCAATTATCCACCATATCCGTTCATGTCTGCATCGCTTGGACTTAAGGGAGCGAAGATGAGGCCTGTACCAGGGTGAGAGAGAGTAATTGTTTTAACAGGGTCTACGGCATCAAAGGTGGTGGTGAGGGTGTGGTTGAACAGATTGGTAGCTGCAGAAATGTTGTGGTGAATGGAGGGTCAAAGGCTGGACAGTTGGGATTTTGTAAGTGCAGTTGTAAGAGAGTTGGGAGAGAGTTTTTTCCAGGATTGGACACAGAATGAAGTGGGTTTGGGAAGGGGAAGGGGGATGTGGGTGGAGAGCGATACGAGGAAGTGGTCAGAGAGGCTTTATATGCGATTGACACGATGGGAGTAGCGAGGCCACGAGAGCTGGCAAGGTCGAGGGCGTGGTCGGGAATATGGGTTGGGGAGTTTATGTGGAGGGAGAGATTAAGGGAGGATAGGAGGGTAGTGAACTCCGAGGAGAGAGAGCATGATGAGTTGAGATGGAGGTTGAACTCACTGAGGATGAGTAGTCGCTCAGTGCAGAGGCTGAGGGAGAAAAGCAATGAAGATATCTCAGCGATAACATTTTTATGGTATGTGGGCGGTAGAGAAGAAGAATTTTAAATGAGAGGCAAGAGGGGTAAAACAAGGTGAGGTGCTCAAAGGAAGAGAAGGTGCCAGAGGAGTAGGGGGACAGACCAAGGTGTGATTTGGTGATAAGAACCACACCACCACCATGGCGTTTTGGGTGGGGCAAGTGGTGAAAGGTGTAGCCAGGCGGGGGGTCTTTAGGGGTCAGGTGTCATCACCCTTCAACCAGGTTTCCATCAAGGCCATGATTATGATGCAATTGTCCACGATAAGGTCCTGGATGGCAAGGGCCATGTTTGCAAATGAACGAACATTCTGGAGGGAGATGCGGAGCGGGGCGGTGCTAGCTGATCCACTGCCAGCACTCACAGGGTCAGCACTGGGAGGGGTGAGTTGGACAGGGAGGAGATTGGCAAGATTAGTTCCAGCGGGACTGTCGGGGTTTCTGCTCGTGAGGAGCAACGAGTGCCTCAAAATGGCAGAAATATTAAATAATTACTTTGCCTCAGTATATACGAGGGAGACATAATGACATAAGAAATAGGAGCAGGAGTCGGCCATTTGGCCCTTCGAGCCTGCTCCGCCATTCAGTGAGATCATGGCTGATCATCCAAATTCAGTACCCTGTCCCTGCCTTCTCCCCATATCCCTTGATCCCTTTAGCCTTAAGAAATATATCCAACTCTTTCTAGAATATATTTAATGAACTGGCCTCCACCACCCTCTGTGGCAGAGAATTCCACAGGTTCACCACTCTCTGGGTGAAGAAATTCCTCCTCATTTCAGTCCTAAATGGCTTACCCCTTATCCTTAGACTATGACCCCTGGTTCTGGACTCCCCGGCCATCAGAAACATCCTTCCTGCATCTAGTCTGTCGAGGGCTGACAGAATTTTATAGGTTTCGATGAGATCCCCTCTCAATCTTCTAAACTCCAGTGAGTATAAGCCCAATCGACACAATCTCGCCTCATACGTCATTCCTGCCATCCCAGGTATCAGCCTGGTGAATCTTCGCTGCACTCCTTCCATGGCAAAAACGTCCTTCCTCAGGTAAGGCGACCAAAACTGCACACAATACTGAAGGTGCGGTCTCACCAAGGCACTGTACAACTGCAGCAAGACATCCTTGTTCCTGTACTCGAACCCTCTCGCTACGAAGGCCAACATACCATTTGCCTTCATAACCGCCTGCTGCACCTGCATGCTTATCTTCAGCGACTGGTGCACAAGAACACCCAGGTCTCTTTGCACTTCCCACTCTCCCAATCTATTGCCATTCAAATAATAATCTGCCTTCCTGTTTTTGCCACCAAAGTGGATAACTTCACATTTATCCACATTATAGTGCATTTGCCATGTTTCTGCCCAATCACCCAACCTGTCCAAATCGTACTGGAGTTTCACGACATCCTCCTCACAGCTTACCCTCCCACCCAGCTTTGTGTCGTCTACCTCATCTCCACTTTCCTGCACTATCCCCATATCCCTTGATTCCCTTAATATCCAAAAATCTATCGATCTCTGTCTTGAATATACTCAATGACTGAGCCTCCACAGCCCTCTGGGGTAGAGAATTCTAAAGATGCACCACCCTCTGAGTGAAGAAATTTCTTCTCATCTCAGTCTTAAATGGCCGACCCCTTATTCTGAGACTGTGACCCCTGCTTCTAGACTCCCCAGCCAGGGGAAACATCCTCCCTGCATCTACCCTGTCAAGCCCTGTAAGAATTTTGTATGTTTCAATGAGATCACCTCTCATTCTTCTGAACTCTAGAGAATATAGGCCTAGTCTACTCAATCTCTCCTCATAGGACAGTCCCCCCATCCCAGGAACCAGTCTGGTGAACCTTCGTTGCACTCCATCTATGGCAAGTATATTCTTCTTTAGGTAAGGAGACCAAAACTGTACACAATACTCCAGGTGTGGTCTCACCAGGGCCCTATGTAATTGCAGTAAGACGTCTTTACTCTTATACTCAAATCCTCTTGTAATAAAGGCCAACATACCATTTGCTTTCTTAATTGCTTGCTGTACCTGCATGTTAACTTTCAGTGATTCGTGTACAAGGACACCCAGGTCCCTCTGAACACCAACATTTCCCAATCCCTCACCATTTAAAAAATACTCTGCTTTTCTATTTTTCCTACCAAAGTGGATAACTTCACATTTCTCCACATTGTATTCCATTTGCCATGTTCTTGCCCACTCACTTAGCCTGTCTATATCCCCTTGAAGCCTCTTTGCATCCTCCTCACAACTTACATTCCCACCCAGCTTTGTATCATCAGCAAACTTGGATATATTACATTTGGTCCCCTCATCCAAATCATTGATGTAGATTGTGAATAGCTGAGGCCCAAGCACTGATCCTTGCGGTACCCCACTAGTTACAGCCTGCCAACCCGAAAATGACCCGTTTATTCCTACTCTCTGTTTTCTGTCCGTTAACCAATCCTCAATCCATGCTAGTATATTACCCCCAATCCCATGAGCCCTAATTTTGTTTAATAACCTCTTGTGTGGCACCTTATCGAATGCCTTCTGAAAATCCAAATACACATCCACTGGTTCCCCCTTATCTATTCTGCTAGTTATAATCTCAAAAAACTCTAACAGATTCGTCAAACACGATTTCCCTTTCATAAACCCGTGTTGACTCTGCCCAATCCTATTATTATTTTCTAAGTTACCAAATCCTTAATAATAGATTCTAGCATTTTCCCTACTACTGATGTCAGGCTAACTGGTCTGTATTTCCCCGTTTTCTCTCTCCCTCCTTTCTTAAGTAGTGGGGTTACATTTGCTACCTTCCAGTCCATGGGAATCGTTCTAGTATCTTTGGAATTTTGGAAGATGACAACCAATGCATCCACTATCTCTATAGCCAACTCTTTTAAAACCCTAGGATGTAGGCCATCAGGTCCATGGGATTTATCAATTTTCAGTCCCATTAAGTTCTCCAGTACTTTTTTTACTAATACTAATTTCTTTCAGTTGCTCATTCTCGCTAGACCCTTGGTTCCCCACTATTTCTGGATGTTTTTTTGCATCTTCTTCCGTGAAGACAGACACAAAGGGCTGGATTTTCTCAATGGAGGCATGTTGGGGGCGGGACTGCTGGTTTTCGGGTTTTAGTCCCGCCCCCAGTGACGTCTGACCAACCCATGTTATTTTCCCTTGATTGGCCTTGTTAAGCCCGGCCCTACGGCCAATTAAGGGAAAGCCGGTGACAGATGACGTCAGTGTATGACGCTTCACCTGTTGAAATTTTTCTTTTTTTTGCTTTGAGAAGCTGCCAAACACTGACAATTTCTGTTCTAATGTGAGCCCTTGCACTGAAGGCTCACCAAGACCTCTCTCCTCAGCAGAAAGCAGATGGCTGCTGCATCTGAGAGTGCAGCAGCCATTCTGTCATCTCTGCCGTTGAGATGAGGCACCTGCGGATCCCCAAGGGTTGAAGCCTGCAGGAAGAAGCAAAGGTAAGGAAACATTTTCCAACACTTTACACTCACCTCTCATACTTACCTGTCCAAACTTGCACCCATCACTCACCTCTACAGCTGACATTTTGACCCCTCTCGCCCCCGCAGACCCACTGCTCGCCTCGCTGACCCTGGCAAGGTTTGCCGCCGTCGGGAAGCCTGCAATTGCAGGCATATAAAGGGGATAAGCCTCAAAACTGCCTGTTAACTACCTGTTAACAGTCAGTTAATTGGCTCTAATCCCCTTCCCGCCTCAAGCAGACGGGTCCTTGCGCAACTCAGGGACCCACCTCCTGGGAAGATGGCATGAAGGTGGGTTGGGAGCGGGGCCGGTACCCGCTCCCAGTTTCTGCCATTTTCCCGGCAGTCCCGCCTCCATACCCGCCTCCCCAGGGCTGGGAAAATTCCCCCCAATGTATTTGTTTAATTTCGCTGCCATTTCCTTATTCCCCATTATAATTTCTCCTGTCTCAGCCTGTAAGGGACCCACGTTTACTTTTGCTAATCTTTTCCTTTTTACATACCTATAGATGCTTTTGCAGTCTGTTTTTATGTCTCTCGCTAGTTTACTCTCATATTCTATTTTCCCTTTTTTAATCAATTTTTTGCTTCTCCTTTGCTGAATTCTAAAATCCTTCCAATCCTCAGACTTACTACTCTTTTTGGCAACATTATAAGCCTCTTTCTTTCATCAAATACTATCTTTAATTCCTCTTGTTAGCCACAGCTGGGCCATTTTTCCCGTGGTGTTTCTATTCCTTAAGGGAATGTATATTCATTGCAAATTAGGAATTATTTCTTTAAATGTTTGCCATTGCTTTTCTACTGTCATATCTTTTAATTTAGTTTCCCAACCTACCTTAGCCAACTTGCCTCTCATACCTACGTAGTTTGCTTTGTTCAGGTTTAGGACCCGAGTTTCGGACTTAACTAAATCACTCTCAAACTCAACATAAAATTCTATCATATTATGATCACTGCTCCCCAGAGGCTCCATTACTACAAGGTTATTAATTAACCCTGTAACGTGACATTAGAAGAAGAGATCGAAAAAGGTTTAAAGACATTTAAGATAGTAGGGGGAGGGTGAAAGATAATTGATAAACTAATCAAACTTAGTGAGGATAAAACCTTTGGTCCGGATGGATTGCATCTGCACATATTAAAATAAGTTAGTGAAGAGATAGCAAAGGCACCATTACATATATTTAAAAATTCATTAGAAAAGGTAATAGTGCCAGAGGACTGGCTAAATATATATAAAAAGGGAAATCGAACAAGTCCAAGGAACTATAGACCAATTAGCTTAACACTGGTGTTAGGAAAGATAATGGAACTCTTAATCAAAGATGTAATAGAAAAACATCTAGAAACTGAAAATATAATAAAGGGCAGTCAGCACGGATTCCTAAAGGGAAGGTCATGCTTGACCAACCTTATTGAATTCTTTGAAGAAATAACAGAAAGATTAGACGTGATATATTTGGATTTTGAAAAAGCCTTTAATAAAACGCCTTTCATAGTAGACTCAGAACATGTGGAGTCAGGGGACAAGTAGCAGAATGGGTAGCAGGCTGGCTACAGAACAGAAAACAGAGGGTAGGGATTGAAGATAGATATTTAGATTGGCAAATGTTGTTCCACAAGGATCGATGCTGGGACCACTGTTGCTCATTAGTTACATAAAAGATTTGGACTCAGGAATTGGAAGTACAATTTCAAAATTTGCAGAGGACACCAGACTCGGGGGTGGGGGGGGGGAGGTAATTAACAAAGCAGAGGACTGTGACAAAATACAGGAAGACATTAATACACTTGCAGAATGGGCGTGAAATTGGCAAATGAACTTCAATATAAATGAGTACAAGGTAATACATTTTGATAGAAAAAATATGGAGGGCACATAATCCTTAGAAAATAAGGGCAGGATTTTCATTGGGCCGTGGAAGCGGGATTGGAAGCGTGTGGGGGTTAAAATCGTGAAATCGGGGGGCACGAACCCATCCCACCCCCAACCCGCCTTCATGCCAGTTTCAAAGGAGGCAGGTACCCGACCTGTGCTGGGAGCCGCCTCCCCGAGGCAGGAAGGGGATTAGTGCCAATTAACTGCCTGTTAACAGGTAGCTAACAGGCAGATTTTAGCCTAATCCCTATTTTTATTCCTGAAGTGTGGGATTCCCGACAGCTCCAAACCACGCCAAGTTAGCGAGGCGGACCGTCGGGCTGAAGGGCTTGGAGGGTTCGAGATGTCTGGTGTTCAGGTGAGTGATGGGTGCATGAGTGCAGCTTTCTGTTTGTGGCCGGAAGGCACGTCTCCTCGGACTGTGTCTTGGTTCCTGGGTTGCTTGGTTCATACAGGTAGATCGACAGGGCCCGTGTCGCCTTGATCGACCTGAGGGGGACTGGGGAGATCGTGACTCCGGGTGTCAGTCCCCACAGGCGCAGAACTGGCTTCAACTTGCTTGGTAGCTGGTGATTGTCCGGCGTCCTGGCTTCGGGTGGCCATCTTGTGGGGAGTGCTCTGCTCCCCGAGTTGATTCGGCGGAGTAGCCGGCAGATCCCTTGATGTCCCGGGCAGGGTGTCATCCTCAAAGGAGCGCAGAGTATCGGCATCATTAATATGGATCCCTCTATCGGTGGGGTCCGTGGGACCGGTTGGACAGGGAGCCAGATTTCGGAGTGAAACTGTGGACTCCCGGCCATCAGGGTACCTCACGTGCGCGTATGTGGGATTAACGTCTGTTAGTTTCACCTCATCGACGAGGGGATCATTCTTGGAAGATCAAATGAATCTTCGGAGCAGCACGGGGCCGGGAGCTGCCAACCATGATGGTAGGGACTTCCCATGAGTGGAGCGACGCTGGAATCCGAAGAATCGTTCGTGAGGAGTAACGCTGGTGGATGTAGAAAGAAGAGACCTGATGGAATGCAACACGTCAGGGAGCATAGTTTCCCACTGCTGGTCTGGTAGGTTGCGTGACCTCAGTGCAAGACGAACAGCGTTCCAAATGATAGTGTTGTATCTCTCAACCTGTCCGTTACCGATGGGATGATACGGTGTGGTTTTACTTGTGGCGATTCCCCATTGGGAAAGATAACTTTTGAGTTCGCTTGACATGAAGGAGGCACCCCGATCAGAGTGGATGAAATTGACCGTACCGCAAAGGGAAAAGACCTGATCGAGGCATTTGATCACTGTGGAAGTAAGCATATTGGGACAGGGGAAAGCGTGAATATTCGTCTACCATAGTAAGCAAGTAGGTGTTTCATGTTGAGGAAGGCAATGGCCCTTTAAGGTCAATGCTGAGTCGCTGCATAGGCTGTATAGAGTGTATGAGTGAGCCATCTGACGGACGGAAGAATTGCGGTTTTAATTCCACACAAATTCTACAAGTGGAGCAAGTTCTTTTCACATCTTCTGTAGAAAATGGGAGATTTTTAGGTTGCACAAACATACGGGTAACGCCAGGATGGCATAAGTCAGTATGAAGATCCGCAAGAGTTGAAGTTGGCATAGAAGAGCAGAATGCCCGCGTGAGGGTATCCGGGGCCACATTCTCTTTGCCGGGTCGATAATGTATGGTGTAGCCAAAGGCGGCCAATTCCATCCTCCAGTGCTGTATTTTGTTATTCTTGATCTTAGTGCGTTTCCGGTTATCCAGCATAAAGGTTATAAGCATGAAATGGCGATGAGCGAGAAAATGACTCCATTTACGTACTGCTTCGATGATAGCTGTAGCCTCCTTCTTGACAGGAGGATAATGGAGCTCGCTACCCTGCAAAGTTTTGGACAGAAATGCTACGGGTCGACCACCTTGATTCAAGGTAGCAGAGATCGCCACATCCGATGCATCGCACTCGACCACGAAAGGGAGATTTTCATCGATGGAACGAAGCGTGGCTTTTTCCAGTTGTCGCTTGAGGAGGTTGAAAGCTAAAATAGCCGTTGCCTCCAACGGAAATGACTTTGTGTGAAGCAGGGGCTGGATCTTGTCGGAGAAGTGGGGTATCCACTTCGCATAATAGACGAACATGCCAAGTGCCCGACGAAGAGAGCCGAGATTCGTAGGAGGAGGGAGCTCCTGAAACGGATGAAGTCACTCCGGATCCGGTTTGATGACACTGTTGCCCACCCAGTAGCCAAGGATGTTGACTGATGGTACTGATTTCACAGATTTGGACTCATTTAAGGTTAAGTTGCGACGACGGAGAACGTCAAAAAATTTCTGGAGGCTGGCATCATGCTCCTTCTGGTCATGACCAGCAATGGTGATATTATCCCGATATGGAAAAGTGTCCGTTAAGTTCTCCTGTTTGACTAGGCTATCCATTGCCCGTTGAAAGACGGCCACCCCATTGGTGACCCCAAATGGAAGGCGACAAAACTGGTAAAGCCGACCATTGGCCTCAAAGGCCGTATACTTTTTGTCAGAGTCTTTTAACGGTACTTGATGATATGCGCTCTTTAAGTCAAAAGTTGAAAATACCTTGTAGTTGGCAAGGTTATTGACCATGTCATCGATGCATGGTAGTGGGTAGGCATCCAGGTCGATATACTGGTTAATAGTTTACGAGTAATCGATGCAAAGACGTTTCTTGTGTTGCTTCAGAGAATTTTTAACAATGACAACTTGAGCCCACCAGGGAGATGAACATGGCTCAATGATACCGTCAGCTAGAAGGCGAGAGATCTCTGCCTCGATAAAGGATAGATCATCTTGGCTGAAACATCGTGATTTAGTGGCTATGGGCTTACATCAGGGGGAAAGATTGGCAAACAAGGAGGGCTCGTCGAGCGAAGCCGCCAAAAGCGCACAAAATGGTACTTTGGAAATAGTAAGCTCCGGCTTTGACCCTCCAAACTCGAAAGTGAGTCTTCTGTGTTGTTTCTGGAAATCCTGTCCCAGGAGCACATCACTGCATAGGTTTTTGAGCACCCCAAGCCGGGTGGAGAAATAACTGTGGCCATTGAGAATAAGGTCGACAAGACAAAAGCCGGAAGAATTGGTGGTCAGTGTCGTCAGAGCCATTGCAATTTCCCTGTCCGAGGGGTAAATACGCAGTTTTAACTTACTGACAGCCCGCTCACTAATGAAGCTGTCAGAGCTGCATGAGTCGATTAGTGCACTCAAAATGTGTCCATTTACCGAAACCTTTGTGGCTGCATGGGACAGACTTTGGGGAAAAACAGCTGTGATGGGAGGAGGAGCAGTTTTACCCTTGACAGCTATAACCGTAGTAGTGGTTCTTGGGGGAGGAGCAGTGTTATAGATAGTAGCTGCAAAACTAACAGGGGCTCTCAACTGGTATACCTTAGAAAAGTGGCCTTTCTTACTAACAGAGGCTCTTGACTGGCATACCTTAGAAAAGTAACCTTTCTTACTGCAATGATTGCAGGTTGCGTTACGAGCAGGACAAAATTTCCTATAGTGGAATGTACCTCCACAGAAGAAACACTTCCTTCCAGATTGCCAAGATGCCGCTAAGGCCGGGTCATCATCAATGAAGGCTTCTAGGGTAGGGTTGTCATCAGCTAGGTTAGAGTCATCATCAGTGAGGGCTTCCGCCCGAGGCCTATCAAAGGAGTCACTAAAAGTGATAGCAGCAGCCCGTGCACGTGGTAAAAGATAGGTATCTGCATTCCTCTTTGCTAAGTCTAGAGAACATGCCTGGTCATAGGCAGCCTGTAACTCAAGGGTTTTATTCTCCAACAGACGCTGGCATATGAAGGGAGACGCAATCCCAATAAAGGAGCCATGAATTAACTCCTCCTGGTACTGCTCAGCAGTGACAGCTTTAAGATTACAATCCTTGCTGAGCCTGCGAAGTTTCTGAAGGAATTCGTCAAGTGATTTCCCGGGTTGTTGTCGAGTTGTGGCCAGTAGATGCCGAGCAAAAATTTCGTTTGGGGCCTTAATATATAGTCGCTGTAATATTAGGATAGCGGAGTCATAGTCTACACAGTCTTCAATATAGTCAGACATAATTGGCAAGTATCTCTAATTTATTAGGAACATTTTCACCACACACCCTGAGGAAGTTGCTGAAGGTACGATACCAGTGCTTCCATACCTTAGCAGTTGTAGGTGAATTCGGGTCCAGGTCGAGACGGGCAGGTCTGAGTAGTTTGTCCATGATGGATTGATTACTACGTCGGAGTTCCCTTCTACAGTTGAAGTTGTAGCTGGCTGTTCCCGAAATCACTCAGAACATGGAGGTGATACACAGTTGATTAAATTGACGTACGAAAACTCACTACGCACTTGGTTTGAGTATAAAACAAGGCTTTAATCAGCTGTTCCACAACCTTGAGTTTCTAGTTACATCACTAGTTCCTGGTTACAAAAACGTCCTGAGCAAGCTGGGCCCACGCCCGAGTATTTATACTTTCCTTGGATGGCGCCACCAGCTGGCCGCCCAGTGTTATCTCATGAATCATTTCTACATGAATGGTAAGATTCATGACAACCTTTACTTACCTTTACAGCCTTCCTTCCTTCCGGTCTCGGGAGTCCCTCATCTCACCGGCACAGAAAGCAGAATGGCCGCCAGCTGTCAAAAGTTGTAGCTTTCAGCTTTCTGTTCTGGAGAGATCTCTAAATCAGCCTGAGAGGAAGGAATTAACTTAGTGTACAGATTGTCAGTGTTTGACAGCTTCAAAGAGCTGTCAAACGCTGATATTTCATCTGTCAAAAGCTCGTGACAGATGAAATGTCAATCTCTGACGTCACCTGTTGCCGGGTGGCCCTTAATTGGCCTGCTGAGCCTGCTGGGTGGGTCAACAAGGTCAATCAAGTGAAAATCGAGTGGGTTGGCCACAACTCAATGGAGGCGGGACTACAACCCCAAAAGTTGTAGTCCCGCCTCCTACACGCCTCCAGTATCAAAATCCAGCCCTAAGTGTCTAAATGGGGTAGAGGAACAGAGGGATCTGGGGGGTTTAGATACACAGATCACTAAAAGTGGCAATGCAGGTTAATAAGGCCATAAAAAAAGCACTGGGGCTCATTTCTAGAGGGATAGAATTTAAAAGCAGAGAAGTTATGTTAAACTTGTATCGAACCTTGGTTAGACCACACTTAGAGCACCGTGTACAGTTCTGGTCTCCATATTATAAAACGGATATAGAGGCACTGGAGAGGGTGCAAAAAAGATTTTCAAGGATGATACCAGAACTGAGAGGTTACACCTATCAGGAAAGGCTGAACAGGCTGGGGCCCTTTACACTAGAAAAGAGAATGCTGAGGGGTGACCTGATAGGGGTCTTTGAAATTCTGAAAGGGTTTGATCTGGTCGGCGTAGAGAAGATGTTTCCACTTGTGGGTGAGACCAGAATAAGGGGCCATAAATATAAGATAGTCACTAATAAATCCAATGGGGAATTCAGGAGAAATTTCTTTACCCAGAGAGTGGTGAGAATGTGGAACTCGCTGCCACAGGGAGTGGTTGAGGTGAATAATATACATGTATTCAAGGGGAAGCTAGATAAGCACATGAGGGAGAAAGGAATAGAAGGATATGCTAATGGGGTGAGATGAAGAAGGGTGGGAGGAGGCTGATGTGGAGCATCAACACCGGCACAGACCAGTAGGGCCGAATGGCCTGTTTCTGTGCTGTAAATACTTTGTACTACTTTGTGATTCTCCCTTGTACTATCAAGGTGACATCTGTCACACGGCCCCTTTTTCTGCTTCATCCTACTCTCGAACTCCTTCGTCATCAAGGGAGCCCTGCCTTTGGGTGCCTTCCCGCTCCCTCTTGTGGGAACATACCTGGACTGTAAAGGCCTATTTAAAGGCTGCCCATTACTCCATTACATTTCTGCCTGCCAGTCACAGAATCACAGAATCACAGAAACCTCCCAATGCAGATAGAGGCCATTTCGGCCCATCGAGCCTGCACCGACACATATCCCACTCGATCCCCGTAACCCCTACACCAACACATATCCCACCCTATCCCTGTAACCCCACGTATTTAATCCCCCTAACACTAAGGGTCAATTTATCATAGCCAATCAACCTAACCCGCACATCTTTGGACTGTGGGAGGAAACCGGAGCACCCGGAGGAAACCCACGCAAACACGGGGAGAATGTGCAAACTCCACACAGACAGTCGCCCGAGGCCGGATTCGAACCCGGGTCCCTGGCGCTGTGAGGCAACAGTGCTAACCACTATGATTACAATTTACCCGGGCCAGATCCCTCCTCAATTCGCTAAGATTAGCCCTCCTCCAGTTAATTATTTTTATTCTAGATTGCTCCTTGTCCTTCTCCATAACTAATCTAAACCTTATGATACTGTGATCACTATTCCCAAGCTGCTCCTGCAATGTGACATTCTCCACTTAACCCACTTCATGCCCCAGGGCTGGATCCATAAACTTAACTGGACCAGAAACTTAACTGGACCAGCCACATAAATACTGTGGCTACAAGAGTAGGTCAGACGCTGGGTATTCTGCGGTGAGTGACTCACCTCTTGACTCCCCAAAGCATTTCCACCATCTACAAGGCACAATTCAGGAGTGCGATGGAATACTCTCCACTTGCCTGGATGAGTGCAGCTCCAACAACACTCAAGAAGCTTGACACCATTGAGGACAAAGCATTCTGCTTGATTGGCATCCCATCTACTACCTGATACATTCACTACCTCCAACACCGATGCACCATGGCTACAGAGTGTACATCTACAAGATGCACTGCAGCAACTTGTGAAGGCTTCTTTGACAGCGCCTCTCAAATCCGTGCCCATCTTTCCCGGAACTCCATGTTTGAATCCCTCCAATCCGGTTTCAGCCCCTGCCACAGTACCGAAACGGCTCTCATCAAAGTCACAAATGACATCCTTTGTGACTGTGACAAAGGTAAACTATCCCTCCTCGTCCTTCTCGAACTGTCTGCTACCTTTGACACGGTTGACCACTCCATCCTTCTCCAACGCCTCTCCACCATCGTCCAGCTGGGTGGGACTGCACTTGTCTAGTTTCATTCTTATCTATCTAATAGCAGCCAGAAAATTACCTGCAATGGGTTCCCCAAGGATCTATCCTTGGCCCCCTCCTATTTCTCATCTATATGCTGCCCCTTGGCGACATCATCCGAAAACACAACGTCAGTTTCCACATGTATGCTGACAACACCCAGCTCTACCTCTCCACTGTAAAGTCTGTGGGTTGTATAGCGAAGTAATACACAGACTACAAGAGTAACTTAAACAGGACTTTACTATTTGAAGGTCAGGGCGAATCTGCCCAATAAATCCTGACACAGCACTTATATACTGGTGTGGTCACCGTCGGTATTACAGTATACAGCAGCCAAGATAAAGTGGTGCCACACCTAAAATAGTTCTCTTAAAGGTGAACGGTTACATACAATAGTTCTCTTAAAGGTAGAACAGTTACATACACTACAATCCTCCCTTTTTAGCTTACAACATACTTATTCCCCATTAACCATATCATTAGAACATATATACAAATTGATGTAAGAAAAAGGAGACTTACCATCAAGTAACTTTAAAGTAAGCTTTAAGTAACTTATAAACACACTATATACAAGAGAGGTCTTTACCATGCCTCTGGTAGAAGCCTCTTACAATACTGAACAGACCAGTATTTATACCAGTCCAACAGGAAGTGACATTTACAGGAAGTGAGGTATGTACACAGTTCATAGTTCATAGTTCATAGTTCACAGGAAGTGATGACATAACTTCTCGGAAGTTAGCATTTTTATCACATTCTTCCCTCCTGCAGGATTAGGAGGCTGTGGTCTACCTTTTGGTCCGCAGCCGCCGAACAAGGAAGAGTCGCACCCGTTTGGATTCCCGTCGTAGAGGGTCGCTGGTCCGCTTACATGCGGTTGGCCATTGGTCAGAGTCTGTGTGGCCTGGATTGCCCTCTGAAGGGTCGGGGAGATCATGGCTTCGAGTACGAGCCCCAATAGGTTCAAAGTCGGACTGCCTCTGTTCAGAGGGAGGTGCAGAGCTGGTCTGTGGCGGATCAGTACTTTCATGCGCGGTACTGGGAGGGTCGCAACCTTGAGCACGGGGTTCTACCGGCACCAAGCTAGTTGGTGTCCGATCAGGATCCTGGAGAGGGGTACCCGATAGGTCCCAAGAGTTTCCTGGTGAAATGCCATCACCCGATGTCCCACTAGGTCCTGGTGGGCAGGGAGCCAGATCCCGTAATGATACGGTAGATTCTCGGCCGTCGGAATATCGTATGTTTGCATAGGTGGGGTTGGCATCGGTTAGTTCGACCTCGTCTACAAGAGGGTCATTTTTAGACGTCCGAACGTATCTTCGGAGTAAAACAGGTCCAGGAGTAGTTAGCCATGACGGGAGTGATGTCCCATGAGATGAGCGACGCTGGAATCCAAAGAACCGCTCATGAGGTGTAGTATTTGTGGCTGTAGAAAGCAGGGACCGTATAGAGTGCAATGCATCCGGAAGCACTGTTTCCCATTGCTGGTCTGGTAGGCCCCGAGATCTTAAAGCGAGACGTACGGAATTCCAGATGATACCGTTATACCTCTCTACCTGCCCATTTCCGATGGGATGGTATGGTGTTGTTTTGCTTGTAGCAATTCCCCGTTCTGAGAGGTAGTCCTTGAGTTCCCTTGACATAAAGGATGGACCCCGATCTGAGTGAATATAAGCCGGCATGCCACAGAGAGAAAATACCTGCTCAAGGCAGCAGATTACTGTGGACGCCAGCATATTGGAGCAGGGGAAGGCAAACGGAAAACGTGAATATTCGTCGATCATGGTGAGCAAATATGTGTTCCGAGTTGAAGAGGGCACTGGGCCCTTAAAATCGATGCTAAGTCGTTGCATCGGTTGGGTTGCATGTATGAGTATACCATCTGAGGGGCGGAAGAACTGAGGTTTTAATTCCGCACAAAGCCGGCATTCTGAGCATATTTTTTTTACATCTCCAGTGGAAAAAGGGAGATTCCGTGATCGTACGAAATGTAGCATGCGCGTAACGCCAGGATGACACAAACCATTGTGGACATCCATGAGAGTGGAGGATGACATAGTGGAGCAGAATGCCCGTGTGAGGGTGTCCGGGGCCACATTCTCCTTGCCAGGCCGATAGAGAATGGTATAACCAAAAGAGGCCAGTTCCATCCTCCAAAGTTGTATTTTATTATTCTTAATTTTGGTTCGTTTTCGATTATCGAGCATGAAGGCGACTGATCGTTGGTCCGTGATCAATGTAAAGTGCTGGCGAGCTAGAAAATGGTTCCACTTCCGTACTGCCTCTATGATGGCTGTGGCTTCTTTCTCAACCGGAGGATAATGTAGCTCGGCACCTTGTAAGGTCCTGGACATAAATGCTACAGGACGACCTTCCTGATTCAGAGTAGCCGAGATCGCCACCTCCGAGGCATCACATTCAACCACGAAAGGGAGATTCTCATCGATGGAGTGAAGAGCCGCTTTCTCCAACTGTTTTTTGAGAAGGTTAAAGGCTGCAACAGCCGCTGTTCCCAGTGGAAATGATCTAGCATGCAGCAAGGGTTGGATTTTGTCTGAAAAATGAGGAATCCATTTAGCGTAGTATGCAAACAGACCGAGAGCCCGACGTAAAGAAGCCGGATTCTTAGGTGACGGGAGCTCTTGGAGCGGGCGAAGTCTTTCTGGGTCTGGCTTAATGATACCATTGCCTACGCAGTAGCCAAGGATGTTGATGGTCGGTTGCGACTCAACAGATTTGGATTCATTCAGGGTCAAATTACGGCGATGGAGGGCATCCCGAAATTTTTGGAGGTTGGAGTCATGTTCCTGTTGATCGTGACCTGCAATGGTAATGTTATCAAGATAGGGAAAAGTGTCCCTTAGGTTTTCCTGCTTAACCAGGCCATCCATTGCCCGTTGAAAGACAGCCACTCCATTAGTAACCCCGAATGGGAGGCGACGAAATTGGTACAGCCGTCCATTAGCCTCAAAGGCTGTGTACTGCTTATCTGAGACCTTCAAGGGTAACTGATGATAGGCACTTTTTAAATCGTAAGTTGAGAACACTTTGTATTCGGCCAGTTTATTAACCATATCATCAATGCGTGGCAATGGGTAGGCGTCCAAGTCGGTATATTGATTGATGGTTTGCGAATAATCGATGCATAGTCGTTGTTTGTGAGGTTTTAGAGGGTTCTTGACAATGACGACTTGAGCCCGCCAGGGCGACGAACATGGTTCAATGATACCCTCTGCTAGAAGTCGAGAGATTTCAGCCGCAATAAAAGATTGGTCTCCCTGATTAAAGCGCCGCGATTTCGTTATTATCGGTTGGCATTGAGGCGGAATACTGGCAAATAATGAGGGTTCATCAAGTGAAGCTGCTGATAGTGCACAAAATGGTAATTTAGATGGTATATTAGAAATAGTAAGTCCGGGTTTGGATCCACCAAACTCAATGGTGAGTTTCTTATGCTGTTTTTGGAAGTCCAGCCCTAAGAGGAGATCACTACATAAGTCTTTGAGCACTGAAAGTCGGGTGGAGGGATACATACGACCATGAAGTGTCATATCAACAACACAAAAGCCGGAGATTCTGGTATTAAGTGATGACTGGGCCATCGCAATTGCCTGGTCCGATGGGAAGACATGTAGTTTCAATTTCGCAACAATCTGTTCCTTAATGAAACTATCAGTACTTCCTGAGTCAATTAAGGCATCTAAGGTATGCCCTTTAATTGAAATTTTTGTGGCTGCCTGAGACAGGTTCTGTGGGCAAGCAGCTGTAATTGGTGTCGTTGCACAGAGAGTGGCTAAAACTCTCGGTGTGCTTCTTCGGGAGAGAGCTCGAGAGGAAGCTTGATAGGTCCTAGCTGGAGCATCTTGATAGGCCCTAATTGGGGCAGTTCGGTAGGCCTTAGCTGGATTGGCCCTCGTAGAGGCCCTTGATAGGCAAACTTTAGCAAAGTGTCCTTTTTTTCCGCAATAACTGCAGATTGCATTGCGAGCAGGGCAGGTTTTCCTAGGGTGAAAAGCATCTCCACAAAAGAAGCATTCCTTCCTAGATTGCCAAGAGGCTGCTAAAGTGGGGTCGTCCTCCTCTTCTTCATCAGAATTATCAGAATTAGATTCCCCCATGATAGGGTTCACCTGAGACCGCTTGAATTGTCTGGTTGCAGCTACAGCAGCA
Source organism: Somniosus microcephalus (assembly GCF_052327205.1). Taxonomy (NCBI): domain Eukaryota; kingdom Metazoa; phylum Chordata; class Chondrichthyes; order Squaliformes; family Somniosidae; genus Somniosus; species Somniosus microcephalus. The sequence continues at coordinate 77,761,207 of NC_141005.1, forward strand.
GATCGAGATCTGGGCAGCTGATAGAGGTCTGCATTTCTCTTTGCCAAATCCAGTGAACAAGCTAGTTCAAAAGCTTTTTGTAGCTCAAGTGTTTTACTTTCTAGTAGACGCTGGCGTATAAATGGAGAGGCAATCCCGCAGATGAAAGCATCACGAATCATTTCTTGGCGGTACAGCTCAGCTGAGGCTGCCTGAAAGTTACAATCTACGCTGAGCCTGCGAAGTTCTTGCAGGAATTCGTCAATTGATTCCCCTGGCCCTTGTCGGGCTGTGGCCAGTAGATGTCTAGCATAGACCTCATTTGGGGTCTTCGCATACAGTTTCTTAAGTGCCCGAATCACCTCTTCGTAATTATCCCAGTCATCAACATATTCGAACACTTTTGGGGTCACATAGTTGACAAGTATCTTCAATTTAGCAGGAGCATCCGCTTTACATTCATCCAGAAAATTCTCAAAAGTACGATACCAATGCTTCCATACCCTGCCAGCTGCTGGTGTATTCGGGTCCAAGTCCAGACGAATAGGTCTAAGGATTTTCTCCATGATGGGTGGTTCCCTGGATCCTTAACTTCCGAGTTTGTCTGAAGGTCTAGTATTTGTCAGTGTAAATACTAAGTTACTTAAATTGATGTAAGAAAAAGGAGACTTACCATCAAGTAACTTTAAAGTAAGCTTTAAGTAACTTATAAACACACTATATACAAGAGAGGTCTTTACCATGCCTCTGGTAGAAGCCTCTTACAATACTGAACAGACCAGTATTTATACCAGTCCAACAGGAAGTGACATTTACAGGAAGTGAGGTATGTACACAGTTCATAGTTCATAGTTCATAGTTCACAGGAAGTGATGACATAACTTCTCGGAAGTTAGCATTTTTATCACACAAATTATGTAAAACAGTTCACAGATTCAGTCTCTCTGGAGGTCTCCTGACTCTGTCCAGATAACGCCTCGGTGGTGTAGTAGTTTTCGGCGGGGTAGTAGGTTCTTCCGGCAAGGCCGATTCAGCTTGAAGGACAGTGCCAGGATCATCTGATTCCAGTATTACCAGGTCGGAGGTAGGTGCTCTGGGTATCTCTGTTTCTACATTAGCCGTGTAAGGTTGTGGAGTAGGTTGGCTCTTTGTGGATGACCTTATGATCTGGTCAACATGGCGCCTTATTATGCTGTCACCAATGTCCACTGTATACAGCAGAGGCCCTAGCCTTTTTACAATAGTTCCAGGCTGCCATTTCTCGGTACGGTAGTCCCGGGCCAAAACTTGTTGACCTGTCTGAAAAGATCTAGTTGGCCTTTCATTCATGCCCTGGAATTGCCGGTTCTCTACGTCCCTTCTGACGTTTGGCTTAATCAAATCCAGCCGGCATCTTAGTCTTCTATTGAAAAACATCATGGCGGGAGTTTGATTTGTGACCGCATGTGTTGCATTCCTGTACGCCAACAAGAAGTTATCTACCTTATGTTGTAAGTTGATGTTCTCATTACCCATGGCCTTTATGGCCTTCTTGAAGGTCTGGACAAACCTTTCAGCTAAGCCATTGGTGGTGGGATGGTATGGGGCTGACGTGTAGTGCTTGACCCCATTGCTTTTTAAGAACTTCCTGAATTCTTCGGACACAAATTGTGGTCCATTATCAGAACAGACCTGTTCCGGCAGCCCATTCCTGGCAAACATGGTCCTTAATACTGTGATGGTTTTTTCCGTGGTGGTGGAGGACATCTTTATTACCTCCGGCCACTTGGAGTGTGCATCCACCGCTATTAGAAACATTGAGTCCATAAATGGACCAGCAAAGTCGATGTGTACCCTTTGCCAAGGAGATGAGGGCCACTCCCATGGATGCAGAGGAGCTTGTGGTGGCGGGTTTTGGACCTTCTGGCATCCTAGACAACTCTTGGTTATTTCCTCGATGTCTCCATCAATACCTGGCCACCACACAAACGCTCTTGCTAGGTTCTTCATTTTCACTCCACCCAGATGCCCCTCGTGAAGTTCCTTTAGCACCTTATGCTGAAGTTTGGGTGGAATCACCACTCTCGATCCACACATCAAGGTTCCTCGGCACACTGACAGCTGTTCTTTCCGTTGTGAAAATGCTGGCAGTGTTGGTTCGCCATGTGCTGGCCATCCCTCCACTGTTAGATCGTAGACCCGTGAGAGAGTCGGGTCATTTCTTGTTTCATTCTCGATCATCGAATTGGTTACTGGTAGACATTCTACTATGGATGAGTGGAACATTTCTACCGGGTCCATTGTAGCCGCCTCTTCTACTACCGGCAACGGTAGGCGCGATAACCCATCAGCATTTCCATGCTGTTTGGAGCTTTTGTATTCAATGTCATATTGGTGTGCCCCAAGTAACACGGACCACCTCTGTAACCTTTGCGCTGTCATAGTGGAAACGGCCTTGTTAGGGTTGAGTATGGACACCAACGGCTGGTGGTCTGTCAGTAATGTGAACTTCTTGCCCTGCAGGTAGTGATTGAATTTCTTTACTCCCCACACAAGGCTGAGGGCCTCCCTGTCTATCTGCGCGTAATTTCGCTCCGCGGAGGTCAACGATCGGGACGCAAATGCGACTGGCCTTTCCGAGCCATTTGGTAACTTGTGTGAAAGTACTGCTCCAATTCCATAAGGGGAAGCATCACAAGCTAGACGAAGAGGTAACGTTGGGTTGAAATGAGCCAACACTTCCTCAGAGGTAATCAACGCCTTGCTTCTGCGAAAGGCCTTTTTACAGTCCTCGCTCCACTTCCATGGCACTTCTTTCCGTAACAGAGCATTCAGCGGATGTAGCACCGTGGATAAATTTGGCAGAAACTTGTGATAATAATTAATCAACCCCAGAAACGATCTCAACTGTGAAACGTTTTCCGGAGCGGGGGCCTTCACGACAGCTTCTATCTTGTCAGGCGACTTGTGCAGCCCCTCTTGGTCAATGACATGACCGCAGTACGAGATCCGTTTCTGGAAGAACTCACATTTCTGGCGATTAACTCGAAGGCCATATTCCTTCAACCTGGTGAGCACCAGTTTCAAATTTGTGAGGTGTTCCTCCTCATCTTCTCCCGTAATCAGGATATCGTCCAAGTAACACTGCGTGCTTGGAACACCTTGTAAGACCTGCTCCGTTGCCCTCTGCCAAATTGCTGGAGCCGAAGCTACTCCAAAAACCAGTGTATTATAACGATACAAGCCTCTGTGCGTGTTGATTGTGAGATACTGGCGCGACTCTTCCTCGACTTCCATTTGTAAGTATGCCTGTGCCAGGTCTATCTTGGTGAAGTGTTGCCCGCCAGACAATGAAGCAAAGATATCCTCAATCCGCGGAAGTGGGTATTGTACCGTGTGAAGCACCGGATTAACTGTGATCTTGAAATCTCCGCAGATGCGGACCTTCCCCAGTCCCCCTGGCTTGTTACTTGATGAAGACTTCATGACGGGAACAATGGGCGTGGCCCACTCACTCCAGTCCACCTTAGACAGTACCCCTGAATGTTCAAGCTCTTCCAGTTCTGCCTCCACAGCAGGTCGTATCGCGTAAGGTACCGATCTGGCTTTGAAAAATTTTGGGCTTGCATGTTCTGCAATCTTGATTTTTGCTTTAATTCCTCTCAGTGTTCCCAGTCCTTGCTGGAATACCTCTTTAGCTTCGTCCAATATTCTGGACAACCGTTCAGGTTTGACCTCTTCCTTCCCGGAATCTACCGTCATTGTGTTTAGTGAATGCCAGTCTATCTTTATTTTCCTGATCCACTCCCGTCCCAGAAGTGGTGGACCTCCCTCGGGCAGCACATACAAGTCCATCCTTTGGTGATCTTTGTCTTTGTATCTCACCTTGACTTCTATCTTTCCGATGGGGTATACTTTGTGCCCTGTGTATGTCTGCAATACTATCTCCGTATCCCGTAGGGGAATATGTTTGAATAACTTTTTGTAATCATGCTTATTCATGACCGTCACCGCCGATCCGGTGTCCACTTCCATCTTCACTTGGACTTTTGCAATCTGTAGTGTGATCCAGATAGTTTGTCGGTCAGCTTCTTTACTCACATTATGAATCCTCAGACTACCCAGTGCCTTGCTGTTGGAGTCTGAGTCCGAATTCTGTTCATCTGGACTCTTCCCAGTCACCTCATGTACCTTTCTGTACTTCTTCTGCGGTGACTTATTATTGTTGTTCTTCTTTCCTGACCGGCATACCTTAGCTATGTGGCCAAGCTTGCAACATTTCCGACAGTCCTGGTTTTTAACCCAGCATTGGTTCTGGTCGTGTGTTGTCTTCCCACAACGAGAACATTTCGCTGTACCCGAAGTCATTTGATCCACACTGAGTACCGCTGTCTTCCGCTGCATTTCCGCCGTGCCTCTCGCTGCGGCTTCGTGCGATGCTGCAATAAGGACAGCCTTATCAAGTGTAAGATCGTTCTCTTCGAGTAGTCGTTTTTGCGTTCCTTCCTTTGACAATCCACACACGAACTTGTCTCACAATGCCTCTGTCAGATTTCCTCTAAACTGGCAGTATTTCGCTAGTCTACGCAGCTCGACCAAGTACTCCGCGTTGCTTTCCTCTTTTCGTTGCGTTCTCCCGTAAAATTTAGATCGTTCCGCTAACATCAGCGGTGCGGGGTTAAAATGATCCTTCAGGACAGCAACAATATTATCGAAAGACTGATCCGCCGGTTTAGCTGGTGATAGGAGATGCTTCAATAACCTGTATGTCCTCGCACCCATTGAGTTTAATAAGTTTAGAGCTTTTTCATAATTTGCTATCTTATTAGCTGTACAATATATCTCGATGCGTTCTACATACGTGGGCCAGTCTTCCACCTCGGCATTGAAACCGTTGCTGTTACTATGCTTAGGCATCTTCACACTCTTCCTGAGAAACAACAACAATATTCTTTAACTTTTTTTTTCCAGATGGCGGTTTCCCGCGCTTATCTTCTTTCCCCGCCCACTTTAAAAATGGCGGTTCCCGCTTCTGTCTTCTTCCCCGCCTACTGGCGGCTTCCCGCGTTTCTTCCCCTGGCAGGAGGGGTAAGCTTCCCTCGGGCGACGGCCGCTGGCTTTCGGGTTTGCAGCCTGCGCGTCGGCTTCAGCGCGTTCCCTTCTCTCGGCAGGGCAGCCGGTGCTGGGTACAACCCGTTGGCGGCGAACAGTTTCAGCTGCTGGGCTGGATCTCGCTCAGCCTTCCTCGCTCGGGCTCTGTCTCTCCCGCTCGCTCGGGCTCCCAATCGCGCCTCCAGCCCTCTCGCAGTCCGGTGCTTCCCTCCCCGGCTGCGGCTACGTTCTCCGCGGTTTATTTATTTTATATCGTCCTGCGCCTTACGATCCGGTCGCAGCGCTTCGTGGCCTCAATCACTGTCTGGCCTTTTTCACCCCAATCGCGCCTCCCAGCTTCTCGCAGTCCGGTGCTTTCCTCCCCGGCTGCGGATGAGTTCTCCGTGGCTTATTTATTTTTATATCTTCCCGCGCCTTACGATCCCGGTCGCAGCGCCTCGTGGTCGCGGTAGTTGTCCGGCCTTTTTCGCCGTCGCGGTCTAGCCGTCTCACGACGCTCCCCAGCCCGCTTGTACCGCGGCTTCTGCTCCACGCTGCCCCAGTCTCAGCGCCTCTGGGCCCGACTTCTGTCCGGCTCCTTTCCCCCTCGACCGTGGTCGAGTGCACCGCCCTTATCCTCCGTTTATTTGTTTCTATTTTCCCTTTACTCACAGTCACCGTGGCCGACTTGCTTCTCGTGTTGATCGGCTCACTCACCACCGTGGCAGAAGGGACAATCCGTGCCTGTTGCTGATGGAAGACTTCGTGTTTGAAATCTTCCTCCTTTCTTGGTCTGCAGACTCGAGTTTTCTCTCAGCAAAACGACGAGAGCGGGTGCCTCTTCTCGACGCTCGTTTACTTCTTCAGAAGTATTGTTGCCGCAGGGTAAGATCGAACTCGTCGCCACTGTAAAGTCTGTGGGTTGTATAGCGAAGTAATACACAGACTACAAGAGTAACTTAAACAGGACTTTACTATTCGAAGGTCAGGGCGAATCTGCCCAATAAATCCTGACACAGCACTTATATACTGGTGTGGTCACCGTCGGTATTACAGTATACAGCAGCCAAGATAAAGTAGTGCCACACCTAAAATAGTTCTCTTAAAGGTGAACGGTTACATACGATAGTTCTCTTAAAGGTAGAACAGTTACATACACTACATCCACCACTTCTCCCAACCCTCCACTGTCTCTAAATTGTCAGACTGCTTGTCCGACATCCAGTACTGGATGAGCAGAAATTTTCACCAATTAAACATTGTCTTCGGGCCACATGACAAATTCCGTTCCCTAGCAACTGACTCCACCCCTCTCCCCAACATCTGTCTGAGGCTGAACCAGACTGTTCACAACCTTGGTGTCATATTTGACCCTGAAATGAGCTTCCGACCACATGTCCGTGGCATGACTAAGAACGCCTATTTACACCTCAGTAACATCACCAATCTCCGCCCCTGCCTCAGCTCATCTGCTGCTGAAACCTTCAGCCATGCCTTTGTTACCTCTAGACTTGACTATTTCAACATACACCTGGCTGGCCTCCCACATTCTACCCTACGTAAACTTGAGGTCATCCAAAACTCCGCAGCCCGTGTCCTAACTCGCACCGAGTCCCGTTCACCCATCACCCCTGTGCTCGCTGACCTACATTGGCTCCAAAATTCTCATCCTTGTTTTCAAATCCCTCCATGGCCTCGCCCCTCCCTATCTCTGTAATCTCCTTCAGCCCCACAACCCCCTGAGACATCTGCGCTCCTCAAATTCTGCCCTCTTTGGCATCCCTGACTATAATCGCGCAACCATCGGTGGCCATGTCTTCAGCTGCCTCGGCCCTAAGCTCTAGAATTCTCTCCCTAAACCTCTCCGCCTCTCTACCTCTCTTTCCTCCTTTAAGACACTCCTTAAAACTTACCTCTTTGACCAAGCTTTTGGTCATCTGCACTAATTTCTTATGTGGCACAGTGTCCATTTTTTGTCTTATAACACTCCTTGGAACATTTTACTATGTTAAAGTCGCTATATAAATACAAATTTTGTTGTTGTTGTAGAAGGACAGGGGCAGCAGGCGCATGGGAACACCACCACCTGCAAGTTCCCCTCCAAGTCACACACCATCCTGACTTGGAAATATATCGCCGTTCCTTCATCATCGCTGGGTAAAAATCCTCGAACTGCCTCCCTAACAACACTGTGGGAGTACCTTCACCACACGGACTGCAGCGGTTCAAGAAGGCGGCTCACCACCACCTTCTCAAGGGCAACTAGGGATGGACAATAAATGCCAGCCTTGCCAGCAATGCCCACATCCCAAGAATGAATAATAAAAGGAGGACACAAATAACCTCCCCGAGATGTCGGGGAACATAGGATCTAATGAATGGGAGGAACTGGTAGAAATCAGCATTTGTAGGGAAATGGTGTTAGAGAAATTGACGGGATTGAAGGCCGATAAATCCCCAGGGCCTGATAATCTACATCCTAGGGTACTTAAGGAAGTGGCCCTAGAAATAGTAGATGCATTGCTGGTCATCTTCCAAAATTCTATGGACTCTGGAACAGTACCCATGGATTGGCGGGTAGCTAATGTTACCCCACTATTCAAAAAAGGTGGTAGAGAGAAAACGGGGAATTATAGACCGGTAAGCCTGACATCGGTAGTGGGGAAAATGCTAGAGTCCATTATAAAAGATGTAATAGCAGAGCACTTGGAAAACAGTGACCAGATCGGACAAAGTCAACATGGATTTACAAAAGGTAAATCGTGCTTGACTAATCTACTGGAAATTTTTGAGGATGTAACTGGTAAAATAGATAAGGGAGAACCAGTGGATGTGGTGTATTTGGACTTTCAAAAGGCTTTCAATAAGGTCCCGCATAAGAGATTAGCGTGTAAAGTTAAGGCACATGGGATTGGGGGCAAGGTATTGACTTGGATAGAGAACTGGTTGGCAGACAGAAAGCAAAGAGTTGGAATAAACGGCTCTTTTTCCGAGTGGCAGGCAGTGACTAGTGGGGTACCACAGGGATCGGTCCTTGGACCCCAGCTATTCACAATATATATTAATGATCTGGATGAGGGAACTAGATGTAATATCTCCAAGCTTGCAGACGACACAAAGCTGGGTGGGCGTGTGTGCTGTGAGGAGGATGCCGAGAAACTCCAGTATGATTTGGACTGGTTGGGTGATTGGGCAGAAGCATGGCAGATGCAATATAACGTGGATAAATGCGAGGTTATCCACTTTGGTGTCAAAAACAAGAAGGCAGATTATTATCTGAATGGCAATAGATTGGGAGAAGGGGAAGTGCAAAGAAACCTGGGCGTCCTTCTGCACCAGTCGCTGAAGGTAAGCATGCAGGTGCAGCAGGCAGTTAAGAAGGCAAATGGTATGTTGGCCTTCGTAGCGAGAGGGAACAGGAACAAGGATGTCTTGCTGCAGTTGTACAGGGCCTTGGTGAGACCACATCTTGAGTATTGTGTGCAGTTTTGGTCGCCTTATCTGAGGAAGGATGTTCTTGCCATGGAGGGAGTGCAGCGAAGATTCACCAGGCTGATACCTGGGATGGCAGGAATGACGTATGAGGAGAGATTGGGTTGATTGGGCTTATGCTCGCTGGACTTTAGAAGAATGAGAGGGGATCTCATTGAAACTTATAAATTCTAACAGGACTAGACAGACTAGATGCAGGAAGGATATTCCCGATGGTCGGGGAGTCCAGAACCAGGGGTCACAGTCTAAGGATAAGGGGTAAGCCATTTAGGACAGAGATGAGGAGGAATTTCTTCACCCAGAGAGTGGTGAACCTGTGGAATTCTCTACCACAGAAGGCAGTTGAGGCCAATTCATTAAATATATTCAAGAAGGAGTTGGATATATTTCTTAAGGCTAAAGGGATCAAGGGATATGGGGAGAAGGCAGGGACAGGGTACTGAATTTGGATGATCAGCCATGATCGCATTGCATGGCGGAGCAGGCTCGAGGGGCCGAATTGCCTACTCCTGCTCCTATCTTCTATGTTTCTATGTTTCATTGGGCAGCAAACATACAGATCAATAATGTTCTCCTGAACACACTTCAGAAATTCCTTTCCCTCTCTGCCGTTAACACAATCAAAGTGTGACCAACTATACTTGGACAAACACACAGGCATCATTCACCCTTGGAGATAGTGCAGAGAACTGGGTAAAACCCTATTCACCCAAAAACACTGGTATCCTTGAACGTCTGGAGATAGTGCAGGGAACGGTATCAATCATACTCACCCAAATGCATGGGCGCCATTCAACTCTTCGAGACAGTGTAGATAACTGAGCCCAAACTACTTACCCATACATACAGGGCATTCATCATTCCCGAGGAATAGCATAGAGAACTATGTCTAATCTGATCTCCCAAACAGCAGGCATCATTCCACTACTAGAGGTAGTGTGTCCAACACTGATCATTAAAACACCCGGTTATCATTCATCCCTTGGAGGTAGCATAGACAACAATGTCCAATCATTCATGCACTGGAAGTAATGTAGTAAACTTTATCCAACCCGACTCGCCCAAAAGCACGGGCATCATTCAAAACCTGAAGGTACTCTAGAGAACTGTGTCCAACCTGATCACTCAATTGCACAGGTATCATTGAACCACTGGCAATAGTGCAGTGAATTGTATCCACCCAACACACCTAAACACATGACACCTTTGTTATTATCTATATATATAAAGCGGCTCTTCTGTCTGTCTGTCTGTCTGTCCGCCTGGTCTCGATGCGTTTGGAAGTTACAGAGCGTACCGACAGCGCGCGTCCGCCTCAAAAGAAAGCTTGCGATTCCGGACTGGTCATCGGCATAATTTACCGTTTCGGCCGGACAAAAAATCCCGCCCGCGGTATCCCAAAAACGTTCAGCGTTCCGCTCATTAGCATCTCATTAGCGACCGTGTGGACGTCGAGGTCTTCCTACAGTTGAGTGTCGAGTGACTCGACGATTGACCCAATCCTACGCTTGGGTGACCTGACCGGTCGACCCAATCGGTGCGTTGTGTGGGCGGGCCTTATCCTTCTGAACAGAGGTGAGAGTGGCCGCCATCTTGATTTTTCACGATTTTTTTCCCCCACACTTTCTGTGTGTTAGGGAACTAAGGTAAATATTTGAATTATGTGTTAGGGAATTAATTAACAATTTATTTCAGTTTATATTGTGTTTAGCAACCCCCCCCTCCCTCCTCCTCACCCTCGCGCAAGGGGGGACTCGGTGCTGGTCTCCAGGCCCGCTGCAGGCAGGCCTGAAGCTCCAAAAATTTCTCTATCTCTCTCCTCCTCTTCCCTCTCTCTCCTTCCTCCTCTTCCCTCTCTCCCCTCTCTGTCTCTCTCTACTTCCCTCTCAGGTTTGACGGTGTCGGGGCCCGAAGTGAGACCGCTCTAACGGCCGCCAGCCCGCGGGGTTTCCCTCTGCCTACTCCCCGCGGGCCCGCCTCGCCCGCGCATGCGCCGCCCGCCCGCGAGAGCCCGCTCTGGCTTTTTTTTTTTTAAACGGCAACCACGCATGCGCACGGCCGTTGCGCAGCCGCCTTGACGCCGGCACGCATGCGCACCGGCCCCCGTGACGCCAGCACACAGCCTCGGGAAATCGCGGGGGGGGGGGGTGCGAGCCTCGGGGGAAATCGCGGGGGGGGGGGGGCGCGAGCCTCGGGAAATCGCGGGGGGGGGGGGCGCGAGCCTCGGGAAATCGCGGGGGCGAGCGGGGGGGGGCGCGAGCCTCGGGAAATCGCGGGGGGGGGGGCGCGAGCCTCGGGAAAATCGCGGGGGGGGGGGGGCGCGAGCCTGGGAAATCGCGGGCGGGGGGGGGCGAGCCTCGGGAAATCGCGGGGGGGGGGGGGAGAGCCTCGGGAAATCGCGGGGGGGGGGGGAAGAGCCTCGGGAAATCGCGGGGGGGGGGGAAGAGCCTCGGGAAATCGCGGGGGGGGGGGGAAGAGCCTCGGGAAATCGCGGGGGGGGGGGAAGAGCCTCGGGAAATCGCGGGGGGGGGGGGGGAAGAGCCTCGGGAAATCGCGGGGAGCCGAGGGGGGGGAGCGAGCGGGGGGGGGAAGAGCCTCGGGAAATGCGGCGGGGCGGGGGGGAAGAGCCTCGGGAAATCGCTGGGGGGGG
>NC_141005.1:77772897-77795386 GCF_052327205.1 Somniosus microcephalus
CCCCCAGTCTCTCTCTCTCTCTCCCTCCCCCCAGTCTCCCCCCCAGTCTCTCTCTCTTCCCCCAGTCCCTCTCTCCCCCCAGTCTCTCTCTTCTCCCCCGTCTCTCTCTTCTCCCCCCAGTCTCTCTCTCTCTCCCCCGTCTCGCTCTTCTCCCCCCAGTCTCTCTCTCTCTCTCTCTCTTCCCCCCAGTCGCTCTCTCCCCCCCAGCCTCTCTCTCCCCCCGTCTCTCTTGATCCCCGGGCCTCTCTTTCCCTCTCTCTCCTTCCCACACAGACAGACAAACTCTTTTATCTATATATAATAAAAATTATTTCTACTTTTTTCATAACAACATGCCCTCAAAAAACCCTTGGCACCGCCGGGCACTCCAGCTATATATATAAAAGAGTTTGTCTGTCTGTCTGTCCAGCTATACAATCAAAAGTTATAGAGCGTACCTACACATATCAAAAGAAAGCTTATCATTAGGGGAGTCTCATAGGCGTATTTACTTTTTGGTCAGACAAAAATTGTTCAGACAGTTTCCAAAAAAGTTTCAAAAAACGGCAAAATTCCGCTCATTAGCGTTGAGTGACGTGATGGTTGACCAATCGTACAGGGGATAGCGTTGAGTGACGTGATGGTTGATCAATCGTACAGGGGCTAGCGTTGAGTGACGTGATGGTTGACCAATCGGTGCATCACGGGGGGGGATCATTGTGTGTGTGGGCGGGCCATCCTGCAGGGGATAGCGTTGAGTGACGTGATGGTTGACCAATCCTACAGTTGAGTGACCTGATGGTTGACCAATCGGTGCATCACGGGGGGCGTTTCATTGCGTGTGTGGGCGGGCCTAATCCTTCTGAGCTGAGGTGAGTGGCCGCCATCTTGATTCCTAACTATTGTTCCCACTTTCTGTGTGTTTATTTTGAAATATAGATTTCCAACAAAAAAAAAGTTGCTTTTAAAAGAAAAAAAAATCCTTTTGCAAAGGGGACTCGGGCTTTCCCCCCCTCGGCGGTGGATGAGCTGCCTGCAGGCCTCAGGCCTCGAAGCATCGAAGCATCGGCCTCTCCTCGCCAGCCACGCCCGAAGTAGGCACCGCCCGTCCCGCTGGGCCCGATTCCAAACCAGCGGCCCGCGATCGCTGCCATCTTGGTAAAGGCTGGCGCGCCGGAACTGAGCCGAGCGTTGCCATTGCCGCCATCTTGGTAAAGGCTGGCAGGGCGGGAGACAGCGAGCGCTGTGAACGTCGGCGGCGGCCCGGAGCGGGACCCGAGAGTCGGGCCGGGCCTCACGCGCTAGGCCGCGCACCGGCCAGCCCTGAGGCGCTGATAAGCACACGGGGGCTTCGGCTCACCGCGTCCGGGCTCGGAGGAAAGTGAGAGAGAGAAGGGGAGGGAGGGAGAGAGAGAGGGGGGAGGGAGGGAGAGAGAGAAAATCAGGGAGAGACAGAGGAGGGAGAGGACAAGGGGAGGGAGAGGAGGGGAGGGATAGGAGAGGGGGAGGGGGAGGAAAAGGAGAGGAGGGGGAGGGGGGAGGGAGAGGAGAGGGGGAGGGAGGGAGAGAGAGTAAAGCAGGGAGAGACGGGGAGGGAGAGAGACAGGGTGAGGGAGGGAAAGAGTGAGGGAGAGGGAGGGAGAGCTCGCCTTCTTCCTTCCTTCCTTCCTTCGCAGGGGTCCATCGGGCCAGGCCTGAGGCGTTCCTTCCCCCCTCTCTCTCCAGGCTAATCCCAAACTAAATCCTGCAGTCTCTCTCTCTCTCTTCCCCCCCATCTCTCTCTTCTCCCCCCAGTCTCTCTCTCTCTCTCTCCCCCTCCCCCTCTCTCTTTCCCTCTCTCCCTCTCCCCCCCAGTCTCTCTCTCTCTCCCCCCCAGTCTCTCTCTCTCGCTTCCCCCCAGTCGCTCTCTCCCCCCCCTTCCCCCCAGTCGCTCTCTCCCCCCCCTTCCCCCCAGTCGCTCTCCCCCCCCACCCCCCAGTCTCTCTCTTCTCCCCCCAGTCTCTCTCTCTCTCTCTCTTCCAACAACAACATGCCCTCAACAAACCCTTGGCACTGCCGGGCACTCCAGCTAGTATTAAATAAAATAACAGTTAACTCGGAATGAGTTCAAAACTGCAATCCAACTGTGAATTTAGGATTATTTCCACTGGGGCAGAGAACACTAAGAAGAGATTTAATAGAGGTTTTAAAATATTATTAAGGGTTTATATAGAGTGAATAGAAAAAGACAATTCCCTCTGGTTGGAGAGTCAGTGATAAGGAAGACTTCAATTTAAAATTACCACTAAGACAAGAAATGTTAGGAGAAATTTAATTTATGCAGCCGGTTGTCGGAGCATGAAATGCTTTGCCATAGAGAGTGGTTGAGGCAGACACTATTGCAGATTTTAAAGGAAAATTCGATAAATATTCAAAATAAGGGAAGATACAGGATTAAGAGCAAAGAACAATGGTTGACAGTTTTGGGAACTGTTCTTAGTTTTTTAGAATTTGTTGTGTTCTTCTCTGTGGAAGTGCTGGACAGATTATGTATCAATATTATAATTATTTAATGATAGCCTGTAGCAGGCATAACTTAAATGGGGCATAGAATGCTTTGCCACAGGATATAGTTGAGCCAGAGACCACTGCATCTTTAAGAGAATATTGGCTAAAAATTTGAAGACAGGGCTATAGGGAGAGTGCAGGGCAATGGGATTAGTTTTGGATTGCGCTAGTAAAGAGCCAGCACAGACTGACTTGATTGAATTTTTTGAGGAGGTAACAAGGAGGGTCGATGAGGATAGTGCGTTTGATGTAATCTACATGGATTTTAGCAAGGCTGTTGACAAGGTCGCACAAAATTGGCTCAGTGGCAGAGGTAAAGGGCAAAGGGTGGACGGATGTTTTTGACTGGAAGGCTGTTTCCAGTGGGGTTCCGCAGGGCTCAGTACCAGGTCCCTTACTTTTTATGGTATATATCAGTGATTTAGACTTCAATGTAGGGGGCATGATTAAGAAGTTTGCAGATGATACAAAAATTGGCCATGTGGTTGATAGTGAGGAAGAAAGCTGTAGACTGCAGGAAGATATCAATGGACTGGTCAGGTGGGCAGAAAAGTGGCAAATGGAATTCAATCCAGAGAAGTGTGAGGTAAAGCATTTGGGGAGGGCTAACAAGGCAAGGGGATACACAATAAATGGTAGGATACTGAGAAGCGTAGAGGAACGGAGGGACCTTGGAGTACATGTCCACCGATCCCTGAAGGTAGCAGGACAGGTAGATAAGGTGATTAAGAAGGCATATGGCACACTCTTTTATTAGCTGAGGCATATAATATAAGAGCAGGGAGGTTGTCCTTGAACTGTATAAAACACTAGTTAGGCCACAGCTAGAATACTGTGTGCAGTTCTGGTCACTCGAATGAGAGAAGGAAAACTCACATTTTATTTCAAGGTGCGATTTGGGCAGGTGAGTAGCGAGGTGAGTTGAAACTCACCCATTTCTGCAGAAATCAAACCCAGGCTATTTTAGTTCCTGGACCTCATTAACATGCCTGGAATTGGTGGGAACAGGTTGCTGCCGGCCTGTGATAAATTGGGTGGTTGAGGGGTTGGGGTTAGTCTAGGGCAGAGGAGGCCTAAACTTTCCTTGTGGGGCTCGGAGAAGCACTCCTGCTCCTCTTAGCACCACAAAGAAAAGTGAAAAATTTACCTATCAGGGCTTCTTCATGTCCTGAGCCTCTTCTGACCTGGTTCAGCCTGGCCGGAAGATACATCATTGGACCCTAATTTGCATATTTAAAGAGGACCCATTCAGAAGCATAGAACCATGGTCGGCAGGATCTGGGAGGCTCAAGGGCAGGTTAGGAACCGGGGTGATTTTAACTGCCTGTCGGTTTCTGCCTGGCAGGTAGGGTTAAAATCACCCTCACGGGTACAATTTGGATACAGTAAATCACTCCTGAGGATTCATTATTTTATGTCATACATTATTTTAACTCTGATAAGAAGTACAAAATATTATTCTGCAGGATGTACTTTCACAGCTACTAGATCAGGGAAAAATCTATCGGATAGCTACTGGAAAGCAATGGAGACATTGGGAGGAGACTGAACAATTAAATGTAGTAAAAGTAAAAAGAAAACTGAATGCTGGCTATCTAAAATAAAAACACAAAATACTGTACATAGCAAATCACTCAGCATCTGTAAAAAAAAAGGCAGATTAGTGTTTGGGGGTCTGACCTTTCATCAGAACATCCTGGGATGAAAGGTCACACCCAAAAGCTTAATCTTCCTCTTTCCGATGCCGACTGACCTGCTGTGCATTTAGAGCAGCTCAAATCCCCAGAAAAGTTCCCCTAAACGTCCCTGAAAACAATACCAAAGTGTGGTTATTAATGTGCCAAACGTCAGATCGCACTCGACATTTTTGGAAATTGGCATTCAGTGCTCGGTAACTCAACCCTCCCCCGCATCCCCCCCCCCCACCCCTCCTGTTCCCATTCCTCTTGCTCCCTCTGCCCCATTCTTCTTCCCCCTTCCATTCCTCCTCATCACACTCCCTCTTTATGTTCCAATTTCCCTCCCCATTAGCTTATTGCAAAGGAAATGGAATATAAAAGTAGGGAAGTCCTACTACAACTGTACAGGGCATTGGTGAGACCACACCTTGAGTATTGCATACAGTTTTGGTCTCCTTATTTAAGGAAGGATATACTTGCATTGGAGGCAGTTCAGAGGCGATTCACTCGGTTGATTCCTGAGATGAGGGGGTTGACTTATGAAGAAAGATTGAACAGGTTAGGCCTATACTCATTGGAATTTAGAAGAATGAGAGATGATCTTATTGAAATATATAAGATACTGAGGGGGCTCGACAAGGTAGAGGCAGAGAGGATGTTTCCCCTCGTGGGGAAATCTAGAACTCGGGGCATAGTTTCAGAATAAAGGGTCGCCCTTTTAGAACTGAGATGAGGAGGAATTTCTTCTCTCAGTGGGTTGTAAATCTGTGGAATTCTCTGTCCCAGGGAGCCGTGGAGACTGGATCATTAAATACATTTAAGGTGGAGATAGACAGATTTTTGCAAGATAAGCGAGTGAAGGGTTATGGGGAGCGGGCAGGGAAGTGGCTTTGAGCCCAAGATCAGCCATGATCTTATTGAATGGCAGAGCAGGCTTGAGGGGCCAAGGGGCCTATTCTTGCTCCTATTTCTTATGTTCTTCCTCCATTCTCCTCCTCCTTCCCTCCTCTCACTCTCCCAACTTCTTCCCCTCTGCCTCTCCAATTTGTCATGGTGCAAGAGTGATGCACTTTGGGGGGTCTAACAAGGCAAGGGAATACACAATGAAGGGAAAGACCCTAGGCAAGACGGAGGGTCAGAGGGATCTGGGTGTGCAGGTACACAGATCCCTGAAGGCGGCGGAACAGGTGGATAAGGTGGTAAAAAAGGCATATGGGATACTTGCCTTCATTAGCCGAGGCATAGAATATAAGAGCAAGGAGGTTATGATGGAGCTGTATAAAACACTGGTTAGGCCACAGCTGGAATACTGTGTGCAGTTCTGGTCGCCACACTACAGGAAAGATGTGATCGCGTTAGAGAGGGTGCAGAGGAGGTTCACCAGGATGTTACCAGGGCTGGAGCGCTTCAGCTATGAAGAGAGACTGGGCAGATTGGGTTTGTTTTCCTTGGAGCAGAGGAGGCTGAGGGGGGACATGATTGAGGTGTACAAAATTGTGAGGGGCATAGATAGGATGGATGCTGAGGAGCTTTTCCCCTTAGTAGAGGGGTCAATAACTAGGGGGCATAGATTCAAGGTAAAGGGCGGGAGGTTTAGAGGGGATTTGAGAAAGAACTTTTTCACCCAGAGGGTGGTTGGAGTCTGGAACTCACTGCCTGAAAGGGTTGTGGAGGCAGAAACCCTCACAACATTTAAGAAGCATTTGGATGAGCATTTGAAATGCCATAGCATACAAGGCTACGGGCCAAATGCTGGAATATGGGATTAGATTAGACAGGGCTTGATGGCCGGCATGGACACGATGGGCCGAAGGGCCTCTATCCGTGCTGTATTACTCTATGACTCTATGACTAAGATATGGTTAGGTCCAATTATCCCCCACCTTCTCCCCCTGCTTGATCTGAAGACTACACTTGCTCTTGTATCTGTGCAATGCCATAGGAGATCAACTAGTAATATATTAAAAATCTTATATCTGCATGCACTCACTGGCAACTATTTCCATGATAAATTCCTGTGTCCACATTTATAATGTCACTGCCTATGTAAACTTTTCAACTGTAATCACATCCTCCTGGCAGTGATGGCGCTGTGCCACCTTGGCTTTGCATCTCCCAACTCCTTAGCCTGTATTATACAGGAACTCCTAGGGACTGATTTTCCCCTGGATAATTTAGACGCTAAAGAGCCTCCGAGGTGGCCAAGATGGAGTCTTGGGCTGCAATGCCGGTTTAGCCCATGTTTAGCGCAAGACGCCACCTTGTTAAAGGAGTTTAAGTGCGTGCTAGGAACCGCCGCCTGGAGGATCGTTAACGGGCTGATTGCCAATCAAATTGTCTGCTGGCTCTCATTAAAGAGGCTGCTAGGCATTTTGGTGGCTAGCGCTTGAACTAACGCACTCTCCTAACAGCAACCCGCTGAGCAGGAATAAACAAGTTGTTGCTGAGGATCCCGAGCGCCACTTAAAGGCATCCTCAGCTTTCACTGTTCACTTGCTGCTGGAGGTTTGAAGAGGAGTTTTGAAACACATCGAGAAACTTTCTGGGACAGTTTGTCAAGACTTCACCAATACTCTATCAACATTTATTCTGGAAATTCTTTGAGGACTTCATCTAAAAAGAGTAAGTGCTGAGCTACTCCACCTTAGTGGACACCTTATAGGAGTCACCAGGAGAAAGGGAGTGCTTGGTCATCTTGATAGGGGTCCCCCTTGGTTTGCAGGAGGAATGGGAGGAGGACCATGAGGCCAGGCAGAGCAGCACCAGCTACTGCAGGAGGGTGAGGTGGACTCCGTCCCCCCTGCGGGAACTGGACATTCCTCCTCCTCTGAACCATCTCCACCAGGACCTCCAGTGCTGTGACCAAGAACCTGTGCGCCCTCTCCCTTGTTCCCTGAGCCATCCTGAAATGTGCTGTTGTGTGTCAGCGAGCGCACTCCACACCTTCAGTGGAAGTGGGTGCGTGGAGCCCACATATACTGCTCCAAGAAAATTGCTTCTAAACAGTGCTTAACTGCTAAACTTGCAGGTGTCTGTTTTAGCACCTCCAGGCAAGTTCAAATTATGGAAATCAGCAGTTAGGACCAAAATTGCAAGCTAAAACCAGACTTTCAAACAGGATCCCTACCCGGAAGTCAGCCTGATTGACATGCTTGGCTTCCAGTTGGGTAGGGAGCACTCCAGAGCAGGCCACATGAGCAGGTAGGCAGCCTGCAGCTGCTACTGGGAGCGTGGTGCCGGGGAGGAATTGTTGTATGGGGGGGTGGGGGTCCGATCCAAGGGAAGAAGGTAAGCTTGGAGGGCCAGGGGAAAGCACTCCTGCTCCTTCTGGCCGACAAGGAGTGCTGTAAAGGCATTTACCTTCTCTCCAAAGCTGCCCTCCCCTCCATTCAGCTGCCGAGCTTCCCAAGGCCTGGAAAGCCCAACCAGTCAGGGTTAAACCTACAAAGCAGGTTAAATCAGAGGCTGCCAACCTCATTAAAGGTATTTAAATTGCCAATCCGCCTCCTGGGAGCAGGTTGGCTGCCCACCCCTTGTCCCGCCTCCGTTAAACCCGGAAGTGGGTGGCTTGGAGGCGGTTTTGAGATTTTAAAACTTTTAACATCTCACCCAATCCCAACCTACCTGTTTTTGGGGGTTAAAATTCACCCCGTGTCCAATACCATGGAAGATCAACTCATCTCTCATATAAATAATTGCACGAGAACTTGCATTTATATAGCGCCTTTAACGTCGTAACACATCCCAAGGCGCTTCACAGGAACGTTACCAAACAAAATTTGACACAGCCACATAAGGAAATATTAGGGCAGGTGACCAAAAGCTTGGTCAAAGAGGTAGGTTTTAAGGAGCGTCTTAAAGGAGGAGAAAGAAGTACAGAGGCGGAGAGGTTTAGCGATGGAATTACAGAGCTTAGGGCCTAGGCAGCTGAAGGCATAGCCGCCAATGGTGGAGCGAATAAAATCGACCACAAGAGGCCAGAATTAGAGAAGCGCAGAGATCTCAGGGAGTTGTAGGGCTGGAAGAGGTTACAAAGACAGGAGGAGCGAGGCCATGGAGGGATTTGAAAACAAGGACGAGAATTTTACAACTGAGGCGTTGCCGGACCGGGAGCCAATGTAGGTCAGTGAGCACGGGAGTGATGGGTGAACTGGACATGGTGCAAGTTACAATACGGGCAGCACAGTTTTGGAGGAGTTCAATTTTACGGAGGGTGCAAAGAGGGAGGCCGGCCAGGAGAGCATTGGAATAGTTGAGTCTAGAGCAATGTCCCCTGTAAGCCACACTGCCTCCTGCACAGCCTGCCTCCCCCAATGCACGGCCCATTCAAATTTTTGCACATGCCCGATATCTACAATATAAAAGGCGGTGAGCAGCCTACGAGGGACCTTGCAGATGGCTGCACGGCTGTGTAGCTTAGCAGGACAATTGGTCTTGAGGAGACAAAGGCATGGCTGAGGGTTTCAGCAGCAGGTGAGCTGAGGCAGGGACGGAGATGGGCGTTGTTACGAAGGTGGAAGTAGGCGGTCTTAGTGACAGAGTGGATATGGGGTTGGAAGCTCAGCTCAGGGTCAAATTGGACAGTGTGGTTGCGAACAGTCTGGTTCAGCCTCAGACAGTATCCAGGGAGGCCAATAGAGTTGGTGACTAGGGATCGGAATTTGTGGCAGGGATCAAACGGTGGTTTGTCATTTGTAATCTATCGGAATCCACGATAAAATGGAAAGTCCCCACTGTGCACCTTTGGTTTACACAATGGAATGTACAAACACTGCATGAACAGCAGAGGTTTTCCAATGGGGAGAAAAAATAGAATCAAACTTTGAAAGCTTTGGCTCTGTACGTGTCTGATTTTAAGGTAAGTGCACCTTTAGTGTTATGATTTATACAGTAAGTGGCCAAAATTCCTAGGTTCTGCCTCATCCAGACACCTTAATTTCCAGTGGGAATGGGAAAAGGGTAACAATGGCAAATGTCACCTACGTCAAGGGGGCACTGTCTGGTGGAGTTTCCGGGCTACCCCAGATATTACGACCAACACATTCTTAAAGTCGCAACAGAACTCTCTCAGCTGTGAGCTGGTATGAGTTCCACTGTAGACTTCGAAAAGGCCCCAGATCTTATTTATAAGGGATCAATTACCATTTTTTAAATGGAGTGTGGCCTCCTATGGAGGTGAAGAACTTTTTTCTTTGGTTCAGGAAGAGTCTTGGAGTCCACCAGCAGAGTGGCTGTGGGCCACTTGGTTTTTCCGCTGTGGATCAGGGTGCCGCAATGGCACCGGCAGAGTGGAATACCCGGAATTTCAAGCCCCAAGAATTTGGGGGGAGAAATTCGGTATCGCCCATTTTGAGGCCCCAATGCCCAGCACTCATCCAACACCTATGGCCCTTTCATGAAACACACACGCACATTCCACACTTTGCATACAGTAAGGGCTATTCAACCATGTGAGGCATTTCAGGCAAGATCATGGCTGCATACAGTAAGGGCTATTCAACCATGGTAGGCATTTCAAGCAAGATCATGGCTGCATACAGTAAGGGGAATTCAACCATGGGAGGCATTTTAGGCAAGATCATGGCTGCATAACTGCTCAGATGCCGTCCTTTTTCTTGCAGGCCAAGCTGGCTCATAATAGGAGACAGCAGCAATGAACCGGTGGAGGGCGGCCTCACCTTCAAGTCCTCAGCGATCTTGAGCAGCGCGTCCACAGGATTGTGGCAAGCCGGATGCTTGGTCCCGTCGCCACAGGAGATGCCGACCCCGTTCTGGCCAGCAATGGTACGGTCATCACCTTTTTGTCCTCTCTCCTTCCACTTGTTCCTCAGAACACCAGCCTTTGACACTTTCAATCCAAATCAGTACATCGCTGCACTCGTGTCTCCCTTGCTGCCACCCTGTCCTCACGCTAAAGCCACTCTTGTACCTCCCTGCTTTCAGATGGTGATTCACCAGGTGAGGAGATGGGCCCTCAAGCTGCCATTGGGAGTGAAGCTGAAGGTGAGGAGGAAGAAGAAGCCGGACCATAAGCGCAACCCTCTGCCGAGGCAGCCCATGCCCATATTGGGGACACACCTTCCCTGGAGGGGAGCGGGGGGGAATGGTTTGATGAGGGTGAAGCTCCAGGACCCAGCGGGCTGCAGCAACGCGAGGGGGTTAGGGAAGCTCGGGGGCCTTCTCCCCGGACGGAGAGTATGGCCTCGAGTCCTGCTGCACTGAACGCAGACGAGGATCGGGTCCTCGCTGAAATGAGCGCCCAGGTGGAGCAAAGGCACACTGAGCTCATGGCTGCAGTGGCAAGGATGCCCGAATCCATTGAATCACTGGCAAGGAGTGTGGAGCACTTCGCTGTAGCACAGGCGGCTGCCACACAAATGCTAAGTGCTGCAATGCAGTCAGTGGCTGGTCTCATGCAGACGCAGATTGAGGCCACGCGAGCACTAACTGCTGCCACCCTCGCTGGATCGGGCAGATTTCCCCGGGGCTCTCACCGCGCCGCAGCAGGCCAGCAATCTGTGCTCCAGCAGATTGCTCCGCATGCTGAAGTGCTGCCCCGTGGGAGTGCCAGTGTGTCGGTCGAGCAGGGAGTTGCTGTCCTGTCTCAAGATGACAGCATTCCTGCTGCCAACACTGTCACTTCTCCACTGCAGTTGCCACCACCTGTAGGACAGACTGCTGCCGCCTATGCAGAGTTGGAGCAGTCAGCAGCCGGGCCCTCCAGGCCCAGAGCTGGTTCAGGCCGTCCCTCAAGGGCATCTGCAGTCTCAGTTTCTGACACTCAGCAGCCTTCCCCCAGCCTTGCTGCAGCCACTGGGGTCCCATTACAGAGGAGCTGCAGGGTGGGAAGGGGGCAATTTCGCAAGGGAGGCAGATCACCCTCGAAGGGCAAAAAGTAGGAGGTGTGGCAAAATGTATTTCATTGTTTTATTGAAGGCCGAGGGTCGTGGTCAAATTTTTGTTACTGTTTTGGACATTGTCTCCAGGTTGTGAGAGCCAGTTATGTGAATGACTGTTTTTTCTGGTGTTTCTTTCTATTACTTTGTCATGCGGAAATGAGACACAGTTTGGGAAATAAAGAAGTGTCTGTATTCAAAATGTGTATGTTTGGTCTTTGCACTCATTGTTGCCTTGACCGGCTTAGGGGTTGCGGGATGGTTTCATTCAGGTTGTTGTAATGGCCTTTGACGGACGGCCCTTCCACTTTGTGCCTCCCTCCCGCCTTGGTGCTGCTGATGCTCATCCTCCTCATCCTCCTCCTCCTCTTCTGCTGGTGCTCCAATGTCTGGTGGCATTGGCTGGGTCCTGAGGATTGCCAGGTTATGCAGCATGCAGCATACAACAATGAAGTGGGAGACTCACTCAGGCGAGTACTGCAGGGCTCCTCCAGAATGGTCCAGACAGCGGAACCATTGCTTGAGCACGCTGATTGTGTGCTCAACGATGTTCCTGGTAGCTTGATGGCTCTCGTTGTATCGTAGCTCAGCAGGGGTGCTGGGCGAATGGAGCGGGGTCATCAGCCAGGTGCACAGAGGATATCCCTTGTCCCCGAGAAGCCAACCTCCTGGGTGAAGCAGTGCCTGGAAAAGGTCTGCCACAGAAGTCTGGCGCAGGATGAAGGCATCGCGGCTGCTGCCTGGAAAGTGGGCATTGACAGCGAGTATCAGCTGTCTGTGGTCACAGACCAACTGGATGTTTAAGGATTGGAAGCCCTTTCGGTTGCGGAAATCCTCGGCATTCTCTTGCGACGCCCGCAAAGCCACATGGGTGCAGTCAATGGCGCCCTGCACCATGGGGAAGCCCGCTATCATCGCAAAGCCCATTGCGCGTTCTTGCTGCTTGTCCGGGGTCATGAGAAAAGAGATGTACTCTCATCTCCTTTTAAAGAGGGCATTTGTGACCTGACGGATGCAGCAATGCACCACGAACTGGGAGATATTGGCGATGTCCCCAGTAGCTGATTGAAATGAGTCGGTGGCATAAAAGTTGAGAGCCACTGTTATCTTCACTGCCACCGACAGAGACGTCCTGCTCCTCAGTTGAGGCTGCAGATCTGGCTGAAGCAGGTGGCAGAGCTCAGTGACCACCTCCTTGCTGAATCGTAGCCTTCGCAGACACTGCTCCTCAGACATGTTAATGTATGAGAACTGTTGGCGAAAAACCCTGGGAGGGTAAGGTCTCTTGTACCGACGCCTGTTGGCCCTCCTCTGTCTGGCCATGATTGCCACTCTCTCTCTGTGTCTCTGTGCCCTCTGGATGTGATGGAGAAGGACGACGTTCCCATCCATTGCAGCCCCCATAGTATCTGGGCAATCAAAGTTATGACGGTCAAAAAGCAAAGTACCTGCAAAGTTATGGTCAGAAGCCAAAACGACCTCAGACAGCGTTGACTCAATGCAGAAGTCTCTCTTTCTCTCTTTGTCTCTCTCCAAATCTCTCTCTCTCTCTCTCTCAGAACAAGTGGTGCAAAAATGGCTACCATACAAAAGCCAGGAAGAGGCCCCCTTTAAACAGTGCCCCCCCCACCCCACAGCAACTGGGAAGCGTTCCAGTCAACCTGTCGTTGGTCACGCCAGGCAGAAAGGAGGGGGGCGCCACTGAATTTCCGGTGCCCCAAGGGCGTTGCACTCTCGAACGACGTCAAGATCTGCGTGCGCAGGAGATCGGGCGGTATTGTTTAGCGCCGCCGCAAAATGTCCACTCAATTTTGCAAGAGGCGCAGATACCGCCGCGCCCGGGCGTTAGTTGGTTTGCGCCCCACTTAGCGCCCTCTTAAAGTGCTAACGGGTGGCGCTACCAACTGAATTTTTCCCCCTTAGACTTTTAAACAAATCAACTTTGATATTAAGCAAAAATAAAGAGCCACATGTTAATCACAGGTTATACATAAAAAGCACATAGCAAACTGCAATTTGTGTACTACACTAGCCAACCACAGAACTTGCCAGCTGAGAGGTTAAGCTGGTTGCCGAGTCTCTCTTTTTCAGTCTGCAACATGCTTAAATTGGCTGCTTTTCTTTTCAGTTCTAAGTGTAGACCAGCAACTTGAGAATGCATCTCCTGAACAAGGACAAACAAATGGATAAAAGCCATGAGGAATATGAACAGTGCTAGTGAATTAAATACTTCTGTACTTCTTCCCCAATATTTGCATCAAGAGCCTTTATTAATAAAGAAACAACCTGCATTCATAAAAGCTCCTTTCACAACCTCAAGATGTCCCAAAGAATTTTCAGCTTATGAAGTACTTTTGATGCGTCACTATTGTAATGTAGGGAAAAGTGACAGCAATTTATACACAGTAAAATTCCACAAACAGCGATGTGATAATGACCAGATAATCTGTTTTTTTGTGGTGTTATCTGAGGGGTAAATGCTAGCCAAGACACCAGGAGAACGCCCTGCTCTTATTAGAAACTTGCCATGAGTTCTTTTACTTTCACTTGAGAGGGCAGATGGGGCCTCAGTTTAAAGTTTCATCCAAATGATGGCACCTCCGACACCACTGAAGTGTCAACTATCTGGAGTGTGGTTTGAAGCTATGACCTTCTGACTCAGAGGTGAGAGTGCTACCACTAAAGCAAGTCTGACACCTGCAGTAGCACAGGAGGCCACAATGCATGACTTTAGTGTAAGTGCATTGACAAGGAGACTGAAACATGGATGAAAACTCAATTTTTGCAATGGTTATTACACAGTAACTGGATGCTCAATATTGTCAATAGGTTACCTGTCTCCTAACTAGATATTAAGGACTCCTCCTCCCTTCAGTCTTTACATCTGAACATAATCAAGTCAGATTCAAAGTAGGGGTACCTCTACATTACCTAGACAATGTAACCCAGCCTTAGGAAAGCACCCTCTGCACTACATATGAATTTCCCCCCATTTTTAAAGCATCTATCCCATCACATTTTAAAAATATATTTTAAAATACAATAAAATAAACTCCTGTTACCTCCTGGGTAAGAATTCAGTAAGTGAGCAGGGAGTTAAACAAAATAAATACCAAAAATCTGCAGCGAGGTGTCTCCCAGCATCCATCAGCACCTCCAATACTGCCTGTGCTGTGGGTTATGGGAAACAACTCTTTATTTGCTTGTGAATGCTGGAGGTCACAATTCCAGTTTGGACCCACAGGTGGAGGCACTTTCACCATTCGGTGCACAGCTGTTGATGATACGTTGGTCCCTCTGAGAGCTGAAGACTTGAGAACTCCTGGTGTTGAGAGTTGCTGCCATTGGCACGGCCCCCTGCTACACAGCTGGCTTTGCAAAGGTGGGATCTGGCAATTTTCAGGTCTGGACCTAATTTCCAGCCCTTTCAGCTCACTTCCACCAGAGTATGGCAGAAGAACTGCAGATTTCTGGCCCCAATACTTTGAAAAAGGAGTGCTTCTTTACTGGGCCAATTATAGCACCCCTATCACTTCCCCAGCTAAGATCAGCCATCTCAGCACAGACCCTGGATTAAATCTAGGATGTCCTGGCTTGTGTAGATAAACTTACTGAGCCATTTATGAAGGGATGGGGGAGGGGGGCAGCTATCATGTCATGTTTCTATCGGTGAAGAGGTCAGCTTTATCCTTCTTCCTCTCTACACGTTCCTCGTAACACCACATTTGAAATTAGGTTAAGCAGCAACTATTTAAATAATTTAAAAAAAAATACATTAAATGCTACCTGTAGTTTCTGTAACATTCTCTCTGCTTCCAATTCCACCTTCGGCTGGAGGATGGTGGATTTTTTTGTTTGATCACGAGTATATTTTGGTTAAGGTATTAATATAGCTAATAACATTCAGGCACTATTGTGAGATTGGGTTCCTTTTACATAAAGTCTGTCATAGATTGTTTCAAACATCTGATAGAAATATCTATGTATTGGAGTTTGAAATCTTCTCAAAATATTCCCATCAGTCACATACATCTACCCTATTTGAAGCTAGTTACCAAAGAGAGAGGCAGCACTTTCAACTTGCCAATGAATATGGCCACACCCTGGCTATGAATTGTGCCAAAGTTAGGTGGTTATTTTACATTCAGAGACCAGCGCTGTCTGACCCTCCTACCCTCTGCAGCTGAGTTTCATTAGTTCACCCTGAATCCCAAGCTGAAGACCTGACGGTGACCGGGAGTTTGAGAAAATCTCCTGCTTTATTCTAACCAGCCTTATTCATGCACACCAACACTGATTGGATGATTAGAAAAGAAAGACTTGCATTTATATAGCGCCTTTCATGACCTCAGGATGCCCCAAAGTGCTTTACAGCCAATGAAGTACTTTTGAAGCGTAGTCACTGTTGTAATGCAGGAAACATGGCAGCCAATTTGCGCACAGCAAACTCCCACACACAGCAATATGATAATAACCAGATAATCTGTTTCTTTAGTGATGTTGATTGAGGGATAAATATTGGTCAGGACATTGGAGATAACTCCCCTGCAAAATAGTGCCATGGGATCTTTTACGTCCACCTGAGAGGGCAGACGGGGCCTCGGTTTTACGTCTCACCCGAAAAATGGCATCTCCGACAGTGCAGCACTCCCTCAGTACTGCACTGGAGTGTCATCCTAGATATTTGTGCTCAAGTATCTGGAGTGGGACGATGAACCCACAACCTTCTGACACAGAAGGCGAGAGTGCTACCCACTGAGCCACGGCCGACACATCTCATTTCATGAGATGAAAGGTGAGCCAGGCAGGTGGGACTGGCCTGGCCTGGCTCAACTTTCATCACATGAAATACATTTGCTCCACTGCTGTGATGGGCTTTATTTCAAACCTGGCCTGAGAACTGGAGAAATTTGCCCATTAAAAGCAGTTTGAATGAGAGTCAAATCAGCGACTTGAGCTAGAGCTCCTGAGGCACTTTCCATTCCAGAAATAAATATGTGTGCCACGGGATTGCTTTCAAATATCAGTATAATTACTGAACAATCATGCTGTGGAAAGGATATAGAAAGTTGGCTTTAAGTTCCAGATAGTAGATCTGTTGCTGGAGATTCTTTATAAACTCGGTTTCAACACCAGCCAAAGGGTTTTCAGCTGAACTACAGAAGGAAGGGAAGAAATTTGTGTAACAACTGAGTTATGCCAACACATCATTATACAAAGAACAAACAATATTATTTTCACAAATATACAGAACAGCAGTCAGAATACTCAATATCTCCCCATGAAATACAACTTATCTTTCCACCAGTAAGACAGCCTGTAGCTCCCTTGCAACATTGTCCATGGTGAGTCTGTCTCACAAATGGGTAGTCACTGAGTACTCCCACTGTAAGATAAATACATAGCAAAAACCATTATTTATTTTCTGTAATCTTACTTGAACTCTTTGGGAAAAGTGCTCATGTTGAGTAGAAATCAGCTTCTTTTCAGCTAAGCCTAAGAAAGCAAAACAGCAAAAAAAGGAAGGTTAGAAGTGGAACTGTTTGCTTATAATTCCACAGTGTTTAATTTCACACAAATCACCCATGCCAGCCTATAGCAGCACCTGGATAATATTCAGGCTTGGACTGACAAGTGGCAGGTAAAATTCCTGCCATATAAGTGCTGGGCAATGACTATCTCCAGCGAAGAAGCCCAGCCATCAACTTCTGACTTTGAACAGCACCAACATCACCAAGTCCCACGCCAACAACATCTTGGGGTTACCATCAATCAGATGCTGAACTAGACCAGCCATATCAGTGCCCCGGAAATAAGAATGTAAGAAATAGGAGCAGGAGTAGGCCATATGGCCCATCGAGCCTGCTCCGTCATTCAATCAGATCATGTCTAAAGTTCTACACCAACTCTACTTTAGTGCCAAAAAATCTATCGATCTCCGTCTTGAATATACTCATCGACTGAGCAGCCACAGCCCTCTGGGGTAGAGAATTCCAAAGATTCACAACCCTCTGAGTGAAGACATTTCTCCTCATTTCAGTCCTAAATGGCCGGCCCCTTATCCCGTGACAATGATGACCCCTAATTCTAGACTCTCCAGCCAGGGGAAACAGCCTCTCAGCATCTACCCTGTCAAACACTCTCAGAATCTTATATGCTTCAATGAGATCACCTCTCATTCTTCTATACACTAGAGAATATAGGCCGATTTTACTCAATTTCTCCTCAGAGGACAGCCTCTCATCCCAGGAATCAATCCCGTGAATCTTCGTTGCACCCCCACTAAGGCAAGTATATCCTTCCTTAGGTAAGGAGACTGAAACTGTACACAGTACTCCAGATGTGGTCTCAACAAAGCCTATATAATTGCAGCAAGTCTTCCTTACTCTTATACTCCAACCCCCTTGCAATAAAGGCTAACATACTATTTGCTTTCCTAATTGCTTGCTGTACCTGCTTTTAACTTTCTGTGATTCATGTACAAGGACACCCAAATCCCTCTGGATACCAACATTTACTCATCTCTCACCTTTTAAAAAAATATTCTGCTTTTCCATTCTTCCTACCAACGTGGATAATTTCACACTTCTCCACATTGTACTCCATCTGCCACCTTCTTCCCCAATCACTTAATCGGTCTATATCCCTTTGCAGCCTCTCTGCGTCCTCCTCACAGCTTACTTTCCTACCTAGCTTGTATCACCAGCATACTTGGATATATTACACTCGATCCCCTCATCTAAGTCATTGATATAGAGTGTAAAAAGCACTGATCCTTGCGGCACTCCACTAGTTACACCCTCCCATCCCAAAAATGATCCGGTTATTCCTACTCTCTGTTTTCTGTCTGTTAACTAATCCTCAATCCATGCTAATATATTACCCCCAATCCCATGAGCCCTAATCTTGTGTAACAACCTCTTGTGTGGCACCTTATCGAATGCAGTAATGCCAACTCCACCATCTCATAAATCATGAAACAAACTCTTAAAAGTCATGAGATTTGGTAAGAAATCATGAGTTGCTATTTTTTAAGCATAAACCAATACAGATTGACAATTTGTTTATAAACCTCATTAGTGACTTTATTTAATCTCTAACAGGTCGCAGCTCTTTACAAAAACGATATTACAGCATCTGAAAATGGTTTACAAAAAACATTAAAAAAATCATTGGACTACAAATTCATTATACCCAAGGAATGGGCGGTGTTAGGAAAAAAGATGGTGAATTAGCTCCAGGCATAAATGCTCTAGACTGCACGCAAAATTCGTCCTCACTGCTCAATAAAATGATTGGAGTCTTAAATCAAGTCTAAAATCTCAAGCTCATTGGTGTTACACTTAAAGGCTGGACCAATATCGGGTGCAGTCTAATCACAACTCATGATTGCCTCAGGCTTTTTTCACTACTTAAAGGGGAGGTTCATTAATGCTGCAGCACCTCACTCTCAGCATTGTTGGCTGTGCAGCTGCCTCAGCAACTATAAGAAGAAGGACAAGGAGAAGGAGCACTTATTTACAAATCCTCATGGCAGATTGCTGCCCCAGGGAGAGAGCCCATAGTTTTCCCATGAAGCTTTGGAGGCATTGGTTTTAGTGCTGGAGAGAAGGCGGGCAGTCCTGTACCCACCAACTGGCAGGAGGTCCTCGCCACAAGTCTGCCTCACTATGTGGAGGGAGGTGGCACACCACATCACGGACCGCCCGTCAGGAACCCCGATTGTCTGACTGCTTCCTCCCTCCCTCCTGTT
The DNA here is from genome assembly GCF_052327205.1 of Somniosus microcephalus. Classification (NCBI taxonomy): domain Eukaryota; kingdom Metazoa; phylum Chordata; class Chondrichthyes; order Squaliformes; family Somniosidae; genus Somniosus; species Somniosus microcephalus. The sequence goes on from NC_141005.1 coordinate 77,791,752, forward strand.
CCTCGTCTTCTTCCTCCTCGCCCTCCTCCCTCTGCACACATGTTCCTGTCTTTCTCGCTGCCTACGCTCTCTCTGTCGTAGACCCCGGAGGGGCAAGGTGGCATGCCAGTACAGTCCCCATTAATCTTACCAAGTGTTGCAGTTTGAATCTTTGAATAATAAATGTAGCTACTTTGCACTTGTCACAAGACTCCTGATACAAAAGAATCTTGAAATTACTCAATGAAACTGTTTCAGTAGCTGAAACTAACAAAAAGCCACTGAAACTGCACTAACCTGACAGGTGTGAGTGATTACTGATGATCCCTTTAAATAACGTCCCTGCAGCCGGCTTCCTGGTGCTGCACGCCAGCTCTCCCGGTTGGTGTTTACTCCAGGTGGTGAGGTAAGTGGCTAAAAGCAATTTGGTAAATCGAGCGTTCAGTGAACATTGCACACTCACTAAAGACACGATCTCCCTGGCATTGAGGTCCCCGGCGATAGCTGTTACCAGCAGCGGTACGGGGGGTCCCGATTTGGCGTGTGGCGCTGGATTCACCTCGCCCTGTCGGTACTGGTCTCAACGCCGCATTAGCACCATCTACTGGCGCTAACGGGCGACACTAACTGGACGAATTTTTCCCCCCTAACCTTTATCACAACGCTGCCATGCACCTCAGTTTAAGATTATAATATCTATATATATAAAAGGATACATCTGTCTGTCTGTCTGCCTGCCTGTCTGTCTGTCTGTCTGTCCTTCGGTGTGTGTCTGTCTGGCTATACACTCTAAAGTTATAGAGCGTACCTACACGCGCATTACATCAAAAGAAAGCTTACGATTCCAAAATGGTCGTAAGCGTATTTACGTTTCGGCTGGACAAAAATTGCGCCCGCTGTATCCAAAAAACGTTCAAAATTCCGCTCATTAGCATCTCATTATCCGCTCATTAGCAATAGAGTGACGTCGAGGTCGACCAATCGTACGCCGGGTTCCTGGCGCGTGCGGGCGGGCCCTCCTACAGTCGAGTGACGGGACGATTGACCAATCCTACGCTTCGGTGACCTGACGGTCCACCAATCGGTGCGTGTGTGGGCGGGCCTTATCGTTCTGAACCGAGGTGAGTCGCCGCCATCTTGATTCCAAACTTTTCATTTCTTTTTCCCGCTTTCTGCGTGTTTCTTTTCAAATCTACATTTCCAGCAAAAAAAAAGTTGCTTTTAAAAGACAAATTGTTTTTAAAAAAAGTTAATTAATTTGTAAATCTTTTGCCTAACCTCTATAATTTTCCTACCTTTCACCGTTTTTCCAGGCCTCAAAGCCTGGACGTCTGTTGACCAGCCACGCCCGAGCTAGGCGCCTCCCGTCGCGATCGACAAAATGCCAGCGATCGCTGCCATCTTTGTGAAGGCTGGAGGGGGCGGGCCTGAGCCGAGCGTCGCCATCTTAGTAAAGGCGGGCGGGGCGGGAGTCAGCGTCCGCGTCATCTTCCGCCCGGAGCGTGACTTGAGTCTGGCCGGGCATCACGCGGTAGGTTGCGCGGCGGCGTCTCTCTGGTCTTGAAGCCGGCTTGGGCAGGGAGCGGGGCTCGGGAAGGCAGAGCTCGGGAGAGTGGGAGGGCAGGGCTCTGGAGTGCGGGAGGGCGGGGCTCGGGAGGGCGGGGCTCGGGCTGAGCCATGTCAGTGCGTGGGGCGGCACGGAGCTCCGCGGCGCCATTGGGTCTGCTAGCTCCCCCCTCCCTTTCTCCCCCCACACCCCCCTCCCCTCCCCTCTTCCTCCCCCCTCACCTCCCCCCCTCTCCCCCTCTCCCACCCCCTCTCCCCCCCTCCCCTCCCCCTCTCCCCCCACCCTCCCCACACCCCATTCTCCCCCCTCCCCTCCCTTTCCTCCCCCGCCTCCCCCTTTTCCCCCCAGTCGCTCTATCTCTTCCCCCCAGTCGCTCTCTCTCTTCCCCCCAGTCACTCTCTCTCTTCCCCCACAGTCGCTCTCTCTCTTCCCCCCAGTCGCTCTCTCTCTCTTCCCCCCGTCGCTCTCTCTCTTCCCCCCCAGTCGCTCTCTCTCTTCCCCCCAGTCGCTCTCTCTCTCTTCCCCCCCAGTCGCTCTCTCTCTCTCTTCCCCCCCAGTCGCTCTCTCTCTTCCCCCCAGTCGCTCTCTCTCTCTTCCCCCCAGTCGCGCTCTCTCTCTCTCTTCCCCCAGTCGCTCTCTCTCTCTCTTCCCCCCGTCGCTCTCTCTCTCTCTTCCCCCCCAGTCGCTCTCTCTCTCTCTTCCCCCCCAGTCGCTCTCTCTCTCTTCCCCCCAGTCGCTCGCTCTCTCTCTTCCCTCCCAGTCGCTCGCTCTCTCTCTCTCTTCCCCCCCAGTCGCTCGCTCTCTCTCTCTCTTCCCCCCATCGCTCTCTCTCTCTCTTCCCTCCAGTCGCTCTCTCTCTCTCTTCCCCCCAGTCGCTCTCTCTCTCTGCCCCCAGTCGCTCTCTCTCTCTCTTCCCCCCCAGTCGCTCGCTCTATCTCTTCCCCCCCTTTTGCTCTCTCTCTTCCCCCCCCAGTCGCTCTCTCTCTTCCCCCCCCCAGTCGCTCTCTCTCTTCCCCCCCAGTCGCTCTCTCTCTCTTCCAACAACAACATGCCCTCGAAAAAGCCTCGGCACCGCCGGGCACTCCCGCTACTCTATATATATAAAAGGATACATCTGTCTGTCTCTCTGTCTGTCCTTCGGTGTGCGTCTGTCCGGCTATACACTCTAAAGTTATAGAGCGTACCTACATGTGCGTTACATCAAAAGAAAGCTTACGATTCCAAAGCGATCGTAAGCGTATTTACGTTTCGGCTGGACAAAAATTGCACCCGCGGTATCCAAAGAAGTTCAAAATTCCGCTCATTAGCATCTCATTATCCGCTCATTAGCAATAGAGTGACGTCGAGGTCGACCAATCATACGCCGGGTTCCTGGCGCGTGCGGGCGGGCCCTCCTACAGTCGAGTGACGGGACGATTGACCAATCCTACGCTTCGGTGACCTGACGGTCCACCAATCGGTGCGTGTGTGGGCGGGCCTTATCGTTCTGAACCGAGGTGAGTCGCCGCCATCTTGATTCCAAACTTTTCATTTCTTTTTCCCGCTTTCTGCGTGTTTCTTTTCAAATCTACATTTCCAGCAAAAAAAAAGTTGCTTTTAAAAGACAAAGGCCTAGAAATTGAGTTTGCGCTGCGCCAGGGCTTTAGCGCCGGAAGTTAGCGCCGGCGCTAAAGCCCTTTGCGCGCGCCAAAAATTCAGTAGCGCCGCGCCCAAACGGCTGCCGGCGCTACTGAAGGGTTTTAGCGCCTGAAAACTGGTGCAACGCGCCGCATTGCGGCGCCCGCTGCGGTGCGGCAGGCTCGGGAAGTGCAGGCCTCCTCCTTCCGTTAAGGAGGAGCTGCCTGCACCCGGCCGCGGCCCGCGCAAATCTCATCAAAAATGAGCCCGGCACCTCGGACAAGTGCCGGGCTTGCATCTGTTCCGGGGGGGCAGGGAGAAGTCCGGGGAGGGAGCTGCGGGCAGGCGGCCGGCGGGAAAGCGGCCGGCCGCCGCGCCTCCTTAAAGCGCCGGCGCAGACTCCGGCAACACTCGTTTGCCGGAGTCTTAGTTGCGGCTGCCACTGGCGAGGCGGCCGCAACTGAATTTCGGC